>NC_085001.1:7701140-7968640 GCF_963854185.1 Sardina pilchardus
CTCACACCCAACTCGTCGAACGAGGATGCATGCAGCCGTGAACGTCACTGCTGTTCATCTGTCAATCATCACGTAAAGCCCGCCCTGACAATGTGATTGGTCCGAACAGATCTGTATCTCGAATAATAGCAGCTGAATGGAGCAGTGCCAGACCGAAGTTCCCTGCAGAAAAAGAATGGAGGCGGGGCTAAACTTCGTCTGGCATCCAGGCTAGCTAATGCCTGGTGCTCACACTGAAGTGTCCTCTCTTTTCAGCAGTCCTCTGAACAGTCTTCTGATGCAGATTTAAGGATTCAGCATGGTTATCTGGACCAAAGGTAACTGGCCCAACAACTTTAACTGTGCCATGTCCTTACATTAAATCTATCTAGAAACCAAAAGAAACTTTGAGGATAATTTAAGCATCTGATTTAAAGTGAATTCTGGGTATAGGGAGAATATATTATTGTAATTTTTCTGACAGATTATTTTAATTTTATTTGCAATGTAATTTAAGGGCTAATCTGATCTGATCTGATCTGTCATCACAGGCTTAATGGATAACTTGAATACTAACTACACTTGTTGTTATCTACATTATTCTGTTTATTGTTACGCCAAGTGATTGAGCACTTAAAAAATATTCTTATTACAGAAATGACCAGAACAGCCAGGAATCAGGCTCTGCTTGTCAAAGCTGTCTGAAATTAGTATTTTGCTTTATTTTAGTTGCACTGTTTGGATGTTGTACATTAATCCCATTGTACCCAAATTAACGATACAATCTAAAATACTTTTCAGACCCAAGATAAAGGGAGAGGTAGCGCCTGATCAGACCATTCCAGAGAAAAGGTACTTGTATGCAAACCATTTTTTCTGTGAAAAATACTTTCAGTGAAAAGACATTTCACTGATTTGAGAAATGGGACAAAACATGCCCAGCATTGGAACTGCTCTCAGGTTCAATAATTAATATGAATACAGTTTGTTTTTTCTCTCAATTGCTTTGCACCTTCTGTCAACTCTGAAATCACATCGTCAAATCAGTTCAATTTTAGGCCTACACTGAGACACTCTCGTTCACAGTCTTACTCAAAAAACTTTGTGTTACGCATACCATACCACATACTTAAAGTGAGAAGGGGACTTTGCCGGTGTAATTTTCAATTAATTGTTTGGTGGGAAATAAGGGACATTATGGAATTATAATGTCATTATAAGTCTTGTTTAACGAATGTACATGTGTAGCAATTGTTTATTGACAAATGCCATGGTTGTTACATAATTTATTTGTTTGGAGTAATGGTTGCTGCTGGGCTACTGAAAGTCTGAGTTTCAGAATGGTTAGGCAGTCTATGTTTTGTTGAGCTGTGGAGAGCACCATAGACTCAGCAGTGCTTTGATTGTGGAATAATTCTGAGTTTATTATTGGGTCCGGTCTATGACCAGTATTTTGTTTTGGTTTTCTATTATGAGTTATATTATTGATTAAGCATTTATTCTTTATTACACCTTTTTGCTGAATAAACAAGGAAAACCCTCATTTGGCATCTTATCCGGTGCAGCCTTCCTGCTTTCCACCACACCGCACAGCTATCCTGATCACAAATCTATCTATATACTATTAATCCACCAGTAAACAGCAACCTACTATACATTGTCCCTTACATTTTCTTGATGATTGTGTTTCTTTACTTTGTTATTTTCAATGTGCAATTGAACATTTCTAATACAAGAGATATGTACTTCCTCTTACCTCAGGGTGTTTATGACAGTACTGTTTTATATGCTCTTATTTCAGGTTGAAACTGGAGAGTTCAGATTCACCTGCACCAAGCTGTGTGTCTCTAAAGTCAATAGACCAGCCACTAAATTTCAAAGGAGAATCTATACCTGATTTAAGGTGAGTGATATAATATCTATGTACAGCATTTATCTACAGTATTACTGTAATCCACCAGAAAACTGTGACCTACTGAACATTGTCCCTTACATTTTCTCGATGACTTTGTTTCTTTATTTTCAATCTGCAATGGAACATTTCTAATACAAGAGATAAGTACGTCCTTTTACCTCAGGGTGTTTGTGACAGAATTGTTTTATATGCTGTGATTTCAGGTTGAAACCGGAGAGTTCATATTCACCTGCACCAAGCCGTGTATCTCTAAAGTCAGTAGACCAGCCACTGAACTTCAAAGGAGAATCTACACCTGATTCAAGGTGAGGGAAATAATTTGTTAGTTAAAGCTGCCCTAAAGAAGAATTTCTCTCAGGGTCCCTGTAGCAAAGACCCCACCTGGACTTGAGCTTGGGTAAGAAAACTGAGACCTACTGAACATTATCCCTTACATTTTCTTGATGACTTTGTTTCTTACTTTTATTTTCAATCATCAGTGGAACATTTCTAATACAAGAGATATGTACTTCCTCTTACCTCCGGGTGTTTGTGACAGAATTGTTTTTTATGCTGTGATTTCAGGTTGAAACTGGATGGGTCAGATTCACCTGCACCAAGCTGTGTGTCTCTAAAGTCAATAGACCAGCCACTAAACTTCAAAGGAGAATCTATACCTGATTTAAGGTGAGTGATATAATATCTATGTACAGTATTTATCTATTAATCCACCAGAAAACTGTGACCTACTGAACTTTGTCCCTTACATTTTCTCGATGACTTTGTTTCTTTTATTTTCAATCTGCAATGGAACATTTCTAATACAAGAGATAAGTACGTCCTTTTACCTCAGGGTGTTTGTGACAGAATTGTTTTATATGCTGTGATTTCAGGTTGAAACCGGAGAGTTCATATTCACCTGCACCAAGCCGTGTATCTCTAAAGTCAGTAGACCAGCCACTGAACTTCAAAGGAGAATCTACACCTGATTCAAGGTGAGGGAAATAATTTGTTAGTTAAAGCTGCCCTAAAGAAGAATTTCTCTCAGGGTCCCTGTAGCAAAGACCCCACCTGGACTTGAGCTTGGGTAAGAAAACTGAGACCTACTGAACATTATCCCTTACATTTTCTTGATGACTTTGTTTCTTACTTTTATTTTCAATCATCAGTGGAACATTTCTAATACAAGAGATATGTACTTCCTCTTACCTCCGGGTGTTTGTGACAGAATTGTTTTTTATGCTGTGATTTCAGGTTGAAACTGGATGGGTCAGATTCACCTGCACCAAGCTGTGTGTCTCTAAAGTCAATAGACCAGCCACTAAACTTCAAAGGAGAATCTATACCTGATTTAAGGTGAGTGATATAATATCTATGTACAGTATTTATCTATTAATCCACCAGAAAACTGTGACCTACTGAACTTTGTCCCTTACATTTTCTCGATGACTTTGTTTCTTTTATTTTCAATCTGCAATGGAACATTTCTAATACAAGAGATAAGTACGTCCTTTTACCTCAGGGTGTTTGTGACAGAATTGTTTTATATGCTGTGATTTTAGGTTGAAACCGGAGAGTTCATATTCACCTGCACCAAGCCGTGTATCTCTAAAGTCAGTAGACCAGCCACCGAACTTCAAAGGAGAATCTACACCTGATTCAAGGTGAGTGAAAGAATTGGTTAGATAAAGCTGCCCTAAAGAAGAATTTCTCTCAGGGTCCCTGTAGCAAAGACCCCACCTGGACTTGAGCTTGGGTAAGAAAACTGAGACCTACTGAACATTATCCCTTACATTTTCTTGATGACTTTGTTTCTTACTTTTATTTTCAATCATCAGTGGAACATTTCTAATACAAGAGATATGTACTTCCTCTTACCTCCGGGTGTTTGTGACAGAATTGTTTTTTATGCTGTGATTTCAGGTTAAAACTGGAGGGGTCAGATTCACCTGCACCAAGCTGTGTGTCTCTAAAGTCAGTAGACCAGCCACTAAACTTCAAAGGAGAATCTACACCTGATTCAAGGTGAGTGAAGGAGTTGGTCCATTAAAGCAGCCATGCTCTCTGAGTCCCCTTCTGTTGAAAAGTGCAATTGCCAGTTAGCACTGTAAATATGAATTGCGGTATTATGCGAAACATGCATTTGTTTCGTGTGTTGAGATTCTCTGCCTCCCTTGCTGGGTGTTAATGTTCCTTGCCACTTTCTGCATCTAGAATTTAAAAATACCAATTCAGTATGTTTCTAATACCCAACATCACAACATGTATTGTACATAGAACCCCAGGTCTCTGTAACACTCCATAAACATAACATGGAGACAACATAGAGGGAATGCATTGGTGGCAGTTTGTAGAAATAGAGCAGCAAATTACTGTTGAATCTGTTTGCACAGCCAACTCATTCCCATTTCAATTTGATACAGTCTATGCTCCCATCACCTGAATGCCCATAGGTTCAGGGGTTAATGATCCAAACCGATAGCCAAAGTTGCTTAATACTATTGCAGGCGATGCTATGCCACTCACTCAGGCTATAGCATACATGTTGTTCGCCTTGGTAACAGTTGATGTACTGTCAAAATTATTTTGGATTTCATTGTCTTCTATAGTTTTGTTTTGTGGTGAATCTATGTGTGACAGAGGGCTCTGTCACGGAGAACGGCAGCTTTCCCTCATAACGTCCCTTACCCACTGTGGTATGTTAGCCGCGGCAGTGAGTGCACGCACTGTTAGCGGTTTATCATGCCTGTTGCTCAAACACGCACACACGCACCATCTCACACAATATAATACCCACTATCATGTTTCCCCTACGAATAATCAGACAATAAGTATTTAAACAAGCTATACTTTATTGAGCGTTTGAGTGTTAAGTTGTGTTGTCTTGTGGTACTTAGCGTATCGTTGTAGCCGGGCAGCCGCCGGTATGTTTTGCTCTGTTAGTTACGTGCGTCCACTTCCTGGGTATGGGTGCTGCTCCGGGACAAACCAGACTGGAGGCACAGTGACTGTTTTAACGACATTGTCCCGCGAAAGTGGCAATTAGGATGAGCTCATGGGGAAGGGGGAAATAACGAGTGTGATAAGCCAGGTTAAAGCATATGTCAAATGTGAAGATGTGAACTGTATTTATTTATAATGCATTTGCTAGGAAAAATACTTTTCATGTTGTGTGATTGCTATTTGAAATAATATGTGTGTTTTTATCCTGTAATGTAAATGTGATGAATTATGTAACACCCCTGTATGTTTTAGTTGGGACAATGGGGGCAGGGTTACGGGGTTAAAAGCAGGCAGGGTAGGCCTGATGAGTTAGAGTATACAGAGACCTAAGCGAAGTAGGTTGATGTGATTGACTGAGAGCGTATTGCAAGTTTGTAACATAGTTACTATATTTTTTTTTTATTTGTCAAGTGGATAATTCTCACCCTATTGGTGGCACTGTTTTTTGCACGGCTAAAAATAAAAAAACCTTTGCACTTAAAGTGCTATCGTGGTTGAGCCATCAATTCATTGGACCCAGAAGGAGCCCTCTACGACATTTGGTGGCAGCGGTGGGATGGCTAACCGCAAAGGCCGAGCAAAAGCCACTACCAAGGGTAAGAGAAGCCTCCGATCCCAGACTGATCCAGAGGAAGAAAAAGAGACAGTTACCACAGACGAAGAAGACGACAAGGGAAAAGATGGCCGACCAACGCAACCGATAACAACTGGCCAAAATGCGGAGTTCTTTGGGATGATGAGGAGTTTTATGGAAGAACAGCAGCGACGAGAAGAAGGGTTCCTGAGCGAGCTACGGGAGAGTCTACGGCCAGCCAGAGGACCAGGTGTGGCACCAGAACCACAGCGGCAGCAGGCGCCAGCCAGCCAGGGGCCCAGAGTGTCAACTGCAGCAGCACGGCAGTCAGAGGGAGCCATGGGGAGGTATGATGGCCTACCCTCCCGGTCATACCTGTTTCATGAGTCATCGGGGCCCTCTGCTGGTGTAGGTCGAGCTGAGGATGACTTTCTGCCGTACCAGCCAGAACTGTTATATGAGCCCCATAACCCTCGTAGAGTATCTATGGAGAGGGGGCGTGTGCGTGACCCAAAGATACCAGTGTACCAGCAGGGGGAGGACATAGAAAACTACCTCCTCCGCTTTGAACGCATAGCCCGCACCTGGCGGTGGCCAACAGATGAGTGGGCCTGTCGACTTGTGCCCTTGCTGACCGGACGAGCCCTGGAAGCCTACTCAGCGATGGAGGAAGATCAGGCAGACAGCTACTATGACCTGAGGGAGGCGCTGTTGCAGAGATTCGACATCTCTCCTGAGACCTACCGCCAGCGGTTCCGGGAGACAGCCATACCACCGGGAGAGACACCTACAGAGTCTTACCAACGACTCAAGGGGCTCTACAGACGGTGGATACAGCCAGCGCAGCACAGCAAAGAGGACATCGGAGAAGCCATCGTTCTGGAGCAGCTGTTGCGGGTGTTTCCGACAGACATTCGGATGTGGGTGAAAGAACACGAGCCAGAAGACGGCCAGGCTGCAGCCAAGCTTGCCCAGCAGTACCTCAATGCACGTAAAGGGGCTCCACCACGCCACTTCTCATCTTTGCCGCGAGGTACCCGTGATGGCAGAGACAAGCCCAGCACTGGACCCAGCACTGGACCCAACACTGGCGGCTGGGAGAGCAGAAGGAGAGAGACGGGCAGAGACCGGGATACGCCTGGAACTGGTAAGGGACTAATCTGTTTTTATTGTCAGCAGCCGGGCCACAAAGCATCGTTGTGTCCAGCAAGAAAGCCAAAGCTCAGTGGCTACTGCTATGTGCCTAGGGAAGAGGACACACAACAGAGAGACAATGATGCTACTGTATGCTATAATGTAATGGTGAATGGTCAAGTCTTACAAGCACTGTTGGACACGGGGAGTGTAATGTCACTTATTAAGTCATGCTATGTTCCAGAGGGCAGTGTTGTATATAGCCACACCACATTGGTGCAATGTGTACATGGGGATCAAAAGTGGTATCCTATGGCAGAGGTTACTGTGACTGTGAATGATCAAATGTATCTGCTGAATGTTGGGGTGGTTGACGATTTGCCCGTAGACATGATATTGGGAAGAGATATGCCTGTACTACGTGATTTGTTTGTCATTGCCATGTGATTTGTCCGAACCTGTGGCTAACAATGTTGCTGGGGCTGTGCTAACGCGGGCCCAAGCGAAAGCTGGTTTGCAGCCACTCCCAGACTTTTGCGATAGTCTGCTGGATGGCGGAACTAAAGGCCCAAGAAAACTTCGCCGTCAACGGCGTTTGGAGAAATATCTAGGGAGACCCCTTGTAGAGCCAGAGGTAACTGGCCTAAAGGTGTCAAACTTGGATATACCTGAGGACATAGCAAATCTCCAAGCACAAGACAAAACATTGCAACCACTGTTTGCTAAGATGAAAGGGACAGGGGAGATTAAAGTTGTTAATCATTGTGGGGAGGAGCTGTGTATGGAGGGTGGTGTGCTGTACATTAAAGATGGGGACAAACTCAGACTAGTTGTACCCAAGAGCTGTAGACTTATGGTGTTAGAGCTAGCACATACCATTCCATGGGCCGGTCACTTAGCTCATCAGAAAACATACCAGAGAATCAGCTCACGTTTTTACTGGCCCTCCATGTACACTGATGTCCAGACATTTTGCAACACTTGCCCCACATGCCAACAGACCAGTGCTGTTCGAAAATCTGACAGAGCCCCACTTTACCCTCTGCCTGTGATCACAACTCCCTTCCAGCGCATCGCTATGGATATTGTAGGCCCCTTGGAGAAGAGTCAGTCAGGGTACCAGTATATACTGGTTATCTGTGACTATGCCACTAGGTATCCAGAGGCCTTCCCCTTGCGCTCCATCACCACACCAAAGATCATTAGCGCACTGGTTCAGCTTTTCTCTCGGGTAGGATTCCCCGAGGAAATCCTCACCGACCAGGGGACAAATTTCACATCGCGCCTAATGAAACAGCTTCACCATCAGCTGGGCATTACTGCTATCCGAACAACACCATACCACCCGCAAACAGATGGTTTGGTGGAACGATTTAACCAGACTCTGAAAAACATGCTGCGCAAATTTGTCAGTGATACTGGGAAGGATTGGGATAAGTGGTTGCCCTTCGTACTCTTTGCCTATCGAGAGGTGCCACAGGCTTCAACTGGGTTTTCCCCGTTTGAGCTGCTGTATGGGTGGTCTGTACAGGGTCCATTGGACCTCCTGAAGAGAAGCTGGGAGATACCCGCCAGCGGTCCAGGTAACATGGGAGTGGTGCATTATGTTTTGCAGATGCGGGACCGGCTAGAGCAGTACCGAGAGGAGGCCCAGGAGAACTTGAAGAAGGCGCAGCAAAACCAGAAACGCTGGTATGACGCACATGCTCGACGGAGGGAGTACCAGCCGGGTCAAAGGGTCCTACTACTCCTGCCCTCCTCAACAAGTAAACTTCTGGCAAAATGGCAGGGACCGTATACCATCACCAGGAAGATGGGGCCGGTCACTTATGAAGTCCATCACCCTGACCGTGGCAAGCAGAAGCAAACGTATCACGTCAATCTGATAAAGGAATGGAAAGAGCGGCAAGAGAGTCCAGTCAAGGCGTTGATGGTGAGGAAGGTGGAGGAAGACGAAGGCCCCTGTGACCTTAGAGCCTGGCAAGGGCAGAGTCCAGTGGATCTAGGTCACCTGAGTGTGGACCAACAAGGCGACTTGCAGCAAGTGTTCGGGAAGTACCCAGGCCTGTTCCAGGAAAGACCCGGGAAGACAACGGTGTTGCAGCATGTCATACACCTGAAGGAGTTGACTCCCATCCGGCAAAGACCCTACCGTGTTCCTGAGAGGCTGCTCGAGCCATTGAGAGAGGAGGTGGAGACCATGAAACAGCTGGGAGTCATCGAGGCCTCCAGCAGTGAGTGGTGCAGCCCCGTGGTCATCGTGCCCAAAAAAGACGGCACACTCCGGGTCTGCATGGATTTCCGCAAACTCAACGCGGTGTCAAGGTTCGATGCATATCCCATGCCCAGGATAGATGACCTGATTGAGAGGATCGGCCGGGCCAAGTTCATCACCACCTTAGACCTCTGTAAGGGATACTGGCAAGTACCGCTGGAGGAGAAGTCCCGTGAGTACACTGCTTTTCAGACTCCGTTGGGCCTATACCAGTTTACGGTAATGCCCTTTGGACTTCATGGAGCCCCCGCCTCCTTCCAGCGGCTCATGGACCGCGTCCTTCAGGGATGTGAGGATTGCTGTGCCGCCTACCTTGATGATGTGGTCATCTTTAGCAACACCTGGGCCAATCACCTCCAACATCTGCAACGTGTCCTAAGCCAAATCCATGATGCCGGCTTGAGTTTGAACCAGCGGAAGTGTGACTGGGCCAGGAGTGAGGCGCAGTACCTGGGATACCATCTAGGCGGAGGACAGATCCGACCACAGGTGGATAAGCTGGAGGCCATCCGCAACAGTCCTCGGCCTCACACAAAGAAGCAGGTCAGATCCTTCCTAGGCCTCATAGGCTGGTACAGAAGATTCATCCCGGATTTTGCAACCATCGCTACCCCCCTCACAGATCTCACGACCAAAGCCGCCATGAATCCGGTGAAATGGACCAAGGACTGTGACCAAGCGTTTGCCATGTTGAAGACCCGCATGTGCTCTTCACCTGTCTTGCAGAGTCCGGATTTCACCCAACGGTTCCTGGTCCAGGTAGACGCCTCTGCTGTCGGGCTCGGGGCTGTGCTGGCGCAAGGAGAGCCTGGTGAGGAAAGACCGGTGTTGTACCTGAGTCGGAAGATGCTGCCACGGGAGACCAGGTATTCGACTATAGAGAAGGAGTGCCTGGCCATGAAATGGGCCCTGGACAGCCTGCGCTATTATCTGCTCGGGAGGGAGTTTGACTTAGACACAGATCATCGGGCCCTGACTTGGATCCAATCAATGAAGGACCGGAATGCTAGGGTGACACGGTGGTACTTGGCACTCCAACCTTTTAGGTTCAACATAAGACACAAAGCAGGAAAGCAGAACGTTATGGCAGACTACCTTTCCCGATTGCCGATCCTCGCCAATCTGGTAGAGGAGGAGGGAAATGTGACAGAGGGCTCTGTCACGGAGAACGGCAGCTTTCCCTCATAACGTCCCTTACCCACTGTGGTATGTTAGCCGCGGCAGTGAGTGCACGCACTGTTAGCGGTTTATCATGCCTGTTGCTCAAACACGCACACACGCACCATCTCACACAATATAATACCCACTATCATGTTTCCCCTACGAATAATCAGACAATAAGTATTTAAACAAGCTATACTTTATTGAGCGTTTGAGTGTTAAGTTGTGTTGTCTTGTGGTACTTAGCATATCGTTGTAGCCGGGCAGCCGCCGGTATGTTTTGCTCTGTTAGTTACGTGCGTCCACTTCCTGGGTATGGGTGCTGCTCCGGGACAAACCAGACTGGAGGCACAGTGACTGTTTTAACGACATTGTCCCGCGAAAGTGGCAATTAGGATGAGCTCATGGGGAAGGGGGAAATAACGAGTGTGATAAGCCAGGTTAAAGCATATGTCAAATGTGAAGATGTGAACTGTATTTATTTATAATGCATTTGCTAGGAAAAATACTTTTCATGTTGTGTGATTGCTATTTGAAATAATATGTGTGTTTTTATCCTGTAATGTAAATGTGATGAATTATGTAACACCCCTGTATGTTTTAGTTGGGACAATGGGGGCAGGGTTACGGGGTTAAAAGCAGGCAGGGTAGGCCTGATGAGTTAGAGTATACAGAGACCTAAGCGAAGTAGGTTGATGTGATTGACTGAGAGCGTATTGCAAGTTTGTAACATAGTTACTATATATTTTTTTTATTTGTCAAGTGGATAATTCTCACCCTATTGGTGGCACTGTTTTTTGCACGGCTAAAAATAAAAAAACCTTTGCACTTAAAGTGCTATCGTGGTTGAGCCATCAATTCATTGGACCCAGAAGGAGCCCTCTACGACACTATGATGTGATGAAATTAGCTTTTTGCTAAATCTGGTAAAAAGCATTTCTTCTCTTTATGTGATTAATGCATTTTGTACGTGGTCCCAGACAGAAATACTCTTAATAAACTAAACTACCAGTCAATCAATGTATAGGCTATGTCTGTCTAGCCACCAATCCAGCCATCTTTCCATTGATTTGGATGGTAGAGATGTACAGTGTGTTTGAAGATGTTTGTGTTATTGTTACAGCAGCTGTTGTTTAATCCACCAGAAAACTGCAACCTACTGAGCATTGTTCCTTACATTTTCTTGATGACCATGTGAACTTTCCTTTTTTTTCAATATGTAATAAAACAATTCTGTCACAAACATCCCCAAGGTAAGAGGAAGTACATAGCTCTTGTATTTTAAATGTTCAACATGCTCCGATTTCAGGTTTAAACTGGAGAGTTCAGATTCACCTGCACCAAGCTGTGTGTCTCTAAAGTCCATAGACCAGCCACTAAACTTCAAAGGAGAATCTACACCTGATTTAAGGTGAGTGAAATAATTGGTTAGTTAAAGCAGCTCCTTGAAAGACAGACAGACAAATGTATCCCAAATAAATGTATCTATATATCTACGTATGTATCTATCTATTAATCCACCAGAAAACTGTGACCTACTGAACATTGTCCCTTACATTTTCTTGATGACTTTGTTTCTTTACTTTTCTATTTTCAATCTGCAATGGAACATTTCTAATACAAGAGATATGTACTTCCTTTTACCTGAATGTGTTTGTGACAGAACTGTTTTATATGCTGTGATTTCAGGTTGAAACTGGAGAGTTCAGATTCACCTGCACCAAGCTGTGTGTCTCTAAAGTCAGTTGACCAGCCACTAAACTTCAAAGGAGAATCTACACCTGATTCAAGGTGAGTGAAATAATTGGTCTGTTAAAGCTGCCACAAAGAAGAATTGCTCTCTGGGTCCCCTACCGTTGAAAAGTGCAATTTTCTGTTAGCACTGTAAATATGTATTGTGGTACTATGTGAAACATGCATTGTTACATGTGTCGAGATTGACTGCCTCTCTTTCTGTGTGTCAATGTTACTTGCTAGAATAAAAAAGACCAATTCAGTATGTTTCTAGTACCCATCCTCACAGCAGAACATGTATTGTATTAGTAACCTGAGAGAAAATGACATAGAACCCCAGGTCTCTGTAACACACCATAAACATAACATGGAGACAACATAGAGGGAATGCATTGATGATAGTTTGTAGAAAGAGAGCTGCAAATTCCTGTTGAATCTGTTTGCACAGCCAGCTCTTTCCCATTTCGATTTGATACAGTCTATGCTCCCATCACCTGTATGCCCATAGGTGCAGGGGTTAATGATCCTAACCGATAGCCAAAGTTGCTTAATGCTATTGCAGACGATGCTATGCCACTCACTCAGGCTATAGCATACGTGTTGTCGCCTTGGTAAGAGTTGATTGATGTATGGCTTTGGATTTAATTGTGTTTCCTTTGGGATGAATCTGTCCAGGGCCTAGAGATGTACAGAGATATACAGTGTGTTTGAAGATGTTTGTGACATTGTAACAGCTTTTTTTTTAAATCCACTTGAAAAATTGCATCCTACTGAACATTGTCTCCTACATTTTCTTGATGACTGTGTTTTCCTTTCATTTTAATATGCAATAAAAATGATTCTGTTGCAAATATCCCTGAGGAAAGAGGAAGTATAGTACAAAGGTCTTGTATTATACATGTTCAATATGATCTGATTTTAGGTTGAAACTGGAGAGTTCAGATTCACCTGCACCAAGCCGTGTATCTCTAAAGTCAATAGACCAGCCACTAAACTTCACAGGAGAATCTACACCTGATTCAAGGTGAGAGAAAGAATTGGCCCGTTAAAGCAGCTCCTTGAAAGACTGACAGAAAGACAGATCGATAGCTACTGTAAATAGACAAATGTATCCCAAAGGAATCTGTCTATCTTGCTATATACTGTATCTATCTACAGTATATCAATCAGTCCACTAGAAAACTGTAACTTACTGAACATTGTCCCCTACATTTTCTTGATGACTGTGACAGAATTGTTTTACTGCATATTTAAAAGAAAACAAAAGTAAAGAAACAAAAACACCCCTGAGGTAAGAGGAAGTACTGTACATAGCCCTTGTATAAATGCTCAATATGATCTGATTTCAGGTTAAAACTGGAGAGTTCAGATTCACCTGCACCAAACTGTGTGTCTCTAAAGTCAGTAGACCAGCCGCTAAACTTCAAAGGAGAATCTACACCTGATTCAAGGTGAGTGAAAGAATTGGTTAGTTAAAGCTGCCCTACAGAAGAATTTCTCTCAGGGTCCCTGTAGCAGAGACCCCACCTGGACTTGAGCTTGGGTCTCCGGGTTACTAACCCTGCAGCTTGACCGCAACGGCAAAGAGCCAGTGATCTTCTTGTCAACACCACGCCAGTTGATCCGTTGTCCTTGCTTCACTTCAGATACAGTTGTTGAACGTCTAGTTTGGTTTTCATGTTCGCAAACAAAGCTGGTCACCACCTGTCTCTTGTCCTGCGCTGTGGAGTTGCCCTATGCTTCCAAACTAGTACTAAGTCCAAGCCGTACTATTCAGCACCTGTCCAACAATATCCCGATGTTGCAGTGTACCTTGGACATGCTTCACTGCTTCTCGTGGATTCCACTCTCGACCAGTTTTAATTGTTTGCCGCAGTGTTCTTCATGACTGGATCCTTAGACTGTGAAAGCATCATCTCTAGGATGGTTTAGCACATTTGAACTCCTCCACATTGGTAATGCCAAATGTAGCATCCCAAGCCATTTTCTAACTACAGTGTATTGTTAACAATTGTCTCAAATTTGTCCACCTTTGATACAGCAATTTTGTATAAAGACAAAGGTACGGTGTTCATTTTAGGACATCCTCAGACTCAGGTGTCAGACTCAGAAAAACCTCTGTCATCCTCAGATAAAACTGCCTCAGCGTCAGAAAAACCTCTTTCATCCTCAGACAAAACTGCGTCAGAAAAACCTCTGTCAGAAAAACCTCTCTCATCGTCAGACAAAACTGTCTCAGCGTCGGAAAAAACTCTGTCATCCTCAGACAAAACCGTGTCAGAAAAACCTCTCTCATCTTCAGACAAAACTTTCTCAGCGTCAGAAAAAACTCTGTCATCCTCAGACAAAACTGACAAAACATACAAATATAATTGTGATTACAGTATTTCTGTCTAAAATCATGCATGATACCAATGAATCATTCCATAGGGCACGGAATGAATAATTTAATTAGTCTGTGAACCGAGCTAACTAGTTCTAGAGAGGTTTTTCTGACGCTGAGAAAGTTTTGTCTGACGATGAGAGAGGTTTTCCTGACATGGTTTTGTCTGAGGATGACAAGAGTTTTTTCCGACGCTGAGAAAGTTTTGTCTGAGGATGAGAGAGATTTTTCTGACAGAGGTTTTTCTGACGCAGTTTTGTCTGAGGATGAGAGAGGTTTTTCTGACGCTGACACAGTTTTGTCTGAGGATGACAAGGTTTTTCTGATGCTGAGGCAGTTTTGTCTGAAGATGACGGTAGTTTTCCTGAGTCTGACACCTGAGTCTGAGGATGACAAGGTTTTTTCTGACGCTGAGACAGTTTTGTCTGAGGATGACGGATGTTTTTCTGAGTCTGACACCTAAGTCTGAGGATGTCCTAAAATGTACACCGTACAAAGGCCACCTGATGAATGGCAAGAGCCCAAATTGTAAGCACCACAACTTAAGCTTGCCAGGCAAAAATGTTTCCATGTTTCAGTGGAATGGGTTGCCTACCCACAACCTGTTCTCAGTCACTTAATGTAGAATTGTACCACCTGCCTAAACTCTTCACAGGTTTTTCCACATTAGACGGAATCAGCTCTTCATCAACGTAAAACTTTTTCTTTCACCAGTTTCCTCTTCTTAAAGGAATAGTTAGGTATTCATGTCATGCTAGGCAATACAGAAAACAGACTTACAGTGTAAAATACCGAAATATTCCTTTAATAAATACACTTCTTCAGTTCCAAGGTCTCACTCTCATCCTTGCCTATTTCAGACTGAAATGACGGGTACATGTAGCATGGAGAGTATGAAGTAGATGCACCTCATCCTGTAGATAGAACCCTCATGATCTAAAATACTTAAATGTCAACTCCCTTTTGTATTATGATAAACATATGACCCAGTGACATCATTTAAAAATGCACTATTTCAGTTGTTCTATTTTTCCAAAAGTGATGCCATTGAACAAGTATATATGAACAGTATGTTGAGATTTCAGTCTGAAGCAGGAGAGGTCAGATTGCCTTCAGCTCTACAGTATGTCTCTGAAGTCAATGGATCTACCTAAATTACTTTGTCTCTGCCTATGTCTCTACAGTGACCTGACTGCCAGTCTGCTGACAAAGGACCACTTCACCTGCTCTGTGTGTACAGACGTGCTGAAGGACCCCGTCTCCATCCCCTGTGGACACAGTTACTGCAGGCAGTGCATCACCTCACACTGGGCCCAGCCTAACCATGCAGGACACTATGCCTGTCCCCAGTGCTCACACACATACAGCTCCTGTCCTGCACTCTACACAAACTCAGCCCTAGCAGTAGTGGTCCACAAGCTCCAGCAGTTCAGTCCTGTTCCTCCTGCTCACTGCTACACTGGTCCTGGAGACGTGGCCTGTGATTTCTGCACTGGGAGGAAACTCAGAGCTGTGAAGTCCTGTGTGACCTGCTCTGCCTCCTATTGTGAGTCTCACATCAGGCAGCACTACACAGTTCCTGTACTGCAGAGACATATCCTGACAGAATGTGCACACCAAGAACAAAAGGCCCTGGATATTAAGTGTGATATTAAGACTGAACCCATCAGCCCAGTTTGATTTGCTGGGTATGTGAAGAAGATAATCAAAGTGTTGTTGAGACTAAAGATAAATACTCTGATTGGACAATCTGATTATGTAGATGATGTATTAATTCTATGAGACTTCTGTTATTCAAGATGTTATATTAGTGAAATGCTTAGTCTTCTGACTTAAATGACATTATGAACCAACTTAAATGTGCAATACTATACTGTGTGTGTGTGTGTGTGTGTGTGTGTGTGTGTGTGTGTGTGTGTGTGTGTGTGTGTGTGTGTGTGTGTGTGTGTGTGTGTGTGTGTGTGTGTGTGTGTGTGTGTGTGTGTCGATATTATGTGATCAATGTGTCATTGTTGAATGCTTCTCATCATGTAAGTGAAAGTATTGTATGGCACCTTGAGTTTTGACCCACCTTATTTGGTGACAGTGACGTCAGTCAGCAAGGTGAAAGCAACTTTTCAAGCACAACATTATTTTAATGACTATTCTAATCTAACTTTGTACACGTTTTGCTCCTGACTGTATTTTTTACTAATCTTATATTTGTATGGATACAAATGTAATCTGAGTCATTTGCTGGGTGATTCAATACTTTTGATTGGTAGAATGCATCTCTCTGACTCAGGCAAGTTGTCATCAGTGTAGTATAGATGTGTTTTATGAGATCTTTGGGAACACTTACCTTGAAGCTGTCTTCATAATGGCACACTGTCATGACACACACATGAACCCTAACCCTAACTTGTGTCATATACAGTATAAAGTGCCATATCATGAACCTTCATGACAGTGTCATGTCACTCTTATGTTACCTTGAAGTAATGTGTAACCAAATCTTTTAGTCGAGGGGACACTGCGGTGTACAGTAAATGGCTGCAGTGTGATGGTCGAAGTACCCGTGGGGACCTGGGTTCGGATCCGATCTGCGGCCATTCCCCGAATTCACCCCATCTCTCTCTCCCACTCACCTGCATCACCCTCTCTTCACTCCCCTATCTAAATGTGAGCAATAAACTGAATTACTGTAATCAATAACAGCCATATCAGCTTGTACTGTTCCTTCATGCAGTGTTCTTCTATTCACTGATGAGATGAAGGTGGATTTTGTGACTCGTATACAGTAAGATTATTTATTTTTTACATTAGTATGTTTTGGTATTGAGTTGGTGGTGGTGGAATCCACAGATGCTGGGCGGATAGTTAATTGGCTGATGATGAGGTTGGTTGCCGTTTTTCCTGCAAGTGAGTTGAAATTATGTGCCTGTGTACTATGGTAAAAAAATAAGTATTAATCCACAAAGAGGCAAAAAGTGATACACAGACAAGCCAACCGTACTGCAGAGTAAAACATTTTATTCACAATACTGGAAACAGGTTACAAACACACAAACATCCTAGATGAGTATGTGAGTAACAAGTCTGTTTTAAACAAAGTCTTACCATTATTTATAGGACTAAAACAGGATATTCTTAATGGATTACATAAAAATAAAGTTTTCATGATAAGAGATTAAGGTTCAGACTCCCTATCTGATTGTTATAAACATTCAAACACACACTGAAGGTGTACACAGACCCAGCTGTTGGTGTTAGTTGTAGCAGTGTGCAGTTACCGTGGCAGATACAATGTGACATATGAGTGATGCATCCAAAATGCTGCTCTGTGTTTAACGGAGACATCTGATGATGTAGATGATGCAGGGCTGGACTGGGACCAAAAAACGGCCCGGGCATTTTTGGCCATAGTGGCCCACCATGATAATTTACACGATAAAACATACACTGTTTTGTTTGTAAAAAATATTTAAGTAAACCGCAGTAGCCTGCATGGAAGCGAGTAGGCTAGCCTACCCTTGCTAAAAAAATATTAATTATTATTATACTCTCTCTCTCTCTCTCTCTCTCTCTCACACACACACACTCTCACACACACACACACACACACACACCCACACCCACGCACCCACTAGAGTGGCCTTTAAACCAGTAAAGGATGAGGTTGTGCACAAAACTCATATGCTATTAAATGCTTCACTAAATAAAACCTGCTATAATTTATGTTGCGCATTTGCAGTTTTAGCCAACAATTCACCTTGATACTAAATAGGCTACACATCCCAAAACATTTTCATTGTTAATTCCATGGGCTATCACCATCCCTGATTGATTCCATGCGTCTGACTGCATGTCTGTGTGTCTGCTTGTCTGCGCAAAGAAATGTGATAGTTTGCTTGTTGTACTGCGTCAAGATTGACAACAATTTCGACCAATCGTGACTGTCTTAAAATTTCAGAAGGTTGATGGCGAGCCGACGACTCGTTAATTTGATGGGTATCGCAATTCAAATGCATGCGAGAGGGGTACACAGAAACCACACAAAAAGACGCACTCACACTATAAAACTTTGTTTTACTTAACTGGGTGCTGAATCATAGTACGCAGGTTAATACATCTAAAAGAAGCAAGGGGAAGCAGCAGTCGCAGATTTCAAACTTTTAATTGTTCGTTGTGCGCCCAAAAAGTTCAGCCAACATTTCGGCCACTTCTTACTTGGCTCACAGTAGCTATTTGGTACAGTATCTCCTCCTCAATCTGTCCCTGCTGGGTCACGTCTCTCACCTCTTCCTCCTCCTCCGAATCAATTTGAATAGCTACTCCTTCCTCTGTGTAACTCTGCTTCTGCACTGCTGCTATGTCGACGGCCCTGTTTGAACTTGTGGTGGCAAACATTTCTGTAATTTTAGCAAATTTTTGCTGCATCCACTTGTAGGCTTTTGCCTTCTATCTCGCAACTTCTCTGCGCCCCCCTTGCGATTTTGTGGTTTGTCTTTGTACATTTTCATATACGAACGGTCTCAAACTCCGGTCGAACTCCAATCAAGAGGGAGATGAGGCAGGGAGGGAGACAGGGAGGGGCCTGAGATTTCATTGGACTAGCCCAATGTCCATTAAGGCAGTCAACCAATGGGCCGCGACTCGCTACCGTTGCGGCCGTACATAAGCGAAGCCTAATATTTTTTTTATTATTATTAAATTATGACAGCCTCGGCCCAAATATATGCGTCGGCCCACCGGGCATTGCCCGGTATGCCCTATGGCCAGTCCATGCCTGAGATGATGTATTAATTTCTATGAGACTTCTGTTATTCAAAATGTTCAAATATTTACATTTGAGTACAATATGCAGTGAAATGCATATGGTCACTCAGACCTCTTGGCCTCTCTGCTCCTCTCTCCCGTTCTCTCTCTCTTTATCTCTTTCTTTCTTTATGGTTTGTTATGTTCTTTATGTGATACATTGTTTTATTATATTTAAATATATATATATATATATATATATATATATATATAGTATATATATATAGTGGGTTCAGTAAGTATCTGAACCCAGGCTAAAGTTGACTAAAAAGAGGAATATAAAATCATCTTATGAGAATTGTTTTTAATGCCTTAATTAAAAAAATTAAAAAGGATTTTTTTATATGTTTTTATTTTACAGGCTAGCTATTTCATGGATCCAGGATATTATGCATCCTGATAAAGTTCCCTTGGCCTTTGGAATTAAAATAGCCTCACATCATCACATACACTTCACCATAGCTAGATTGGCATGGTGCTTTTTCCAGTTAGCCTATTAGCCTGTTTGATTTTGAGCAACTGTAGCCTACTTCACAGGATTCACATACAACCTTTACAAGTATTGACTAGTTTCCCAGCTTACATTGCATCTCAGTTTTTTTCAAGACTGTTTTTTAAATGGCTGCTTGCCATCATGACAACATTGTGAGCACACAAAAAGTCATGTCACACATTTAGGGTGAATGACATTCCGTGTGTGTGCGTGCGTGTGCGTGTGTGTGGCGTGTGTAGCGTGTGTGTAGCCTACACATGCGTGCATGTGTGTGATTGCGAGCGAGCGTGTGTGTGTATGTGTGTGTGTGTGTGCTATTTTCCCACTAGGCTATAATCAATTTGAAATGGCTTTTTCATCTTTAGGAGCCACTGGACCAAGTTTCAGTATAAAAGTTTTGAATTCTGCATCGCATGAAAAGTTGACATGTCCAGCCTTATTCCACACAAAAGCTATTGTTGTATGTCTACTTTTTGCATTTGCATGCAATCTGCATGTAGTCACGTAACTGTAAGTTAGAGGAGTTAGTTTCTATTAGAGGAATAGTTTCACACACAAACACACACACACACACACACACACACACACACACACACACACACACACACACACACAATAATAGGAAGGCTGTGGTTCTATGCCTGCTTTCATTTTGGGCATACTGTCACATAGTCTGTGCATGTAGTCACGTAGCTCTGACAGCTAGTTTTATGTCCCATCCTGTCATGGGTTTTCAGCTTTGGATGTGTATTACTAGAAGCTTTACTTTCACTTACTTTTGCAGAAGGAGTCAGCCTACAGTACATATAGCAGCCATTGTAAGTAGTTGAATTACCCTGTTTTTCACTGACTGTCATCAGTTAACTATTTAAGCAGACTACTATTTAGCCTGAGCCGTGTAATGAGTTCTATTTTTTTTATTGGGAATGCAGGTTATGTTGATTAAGTTGCTTTCTTCCGGATAGGAATCCTTAGTGCCTTTCTTCCTATATGTATCTCCAATTCTAGGGAGTTTTTCCTTGCCCCTGTTACTCATGGGCTCTCTTTGAATGTTTAACACTCTGTAAAGCGCCATGAGACATGTGTAATGTTTTGGCGCTCTATAAGTAAAATTAAATTGAAATTGAAATTGAAATTGAAATAGTAAAGTCAACAGCGGGGCCTGTTTTCAATGCAGTGCATCCATTTGTCTGTATCTGTGTGCAAGTTTACACAGAAACTGCCGATACTATTTTCATGAAATTTGGTGTAGAGGTGTAGGATGGGCCAAGGAAGACCCCGTACTATGTTTTAGTGCATCCAACTCAACAAATGGACTTTCACTTTCCCCGCTGTTGCTTAGCCTTGGCGAAAGGCGTGTGTATTGTTTTTTGGCCTCAGCAAAAGGCTTGTGTGTTGCTCGTGTATTGTCTTGTGGTTTGGCGATTCACGCGTGTTGTCATCAATTGCAAGTCGTTTGCACCCGTCGGGCACCATTCTGAGTTGTTCTGATGAGAATGGCCGTGACGTGTAAGTCGCTTTGGATGAAAGTGTCTGCTAAATGAATGAATGTACTGTAGGCTATACTGTATGTGGGGAGGATTATATACAGATACACACATTATACATACTGTACTCTGTACAGATTTGTTTAATAGTGTGGAAATATTTCAGTTAACTAGTCCACTGAAATATTCCACACAAGACTATCATTCTACGTCTACTTGTTGAACCTGTATGTGGTCACATACTGTAGCTGTAAGTTAGGAGAGTATAGTGACAAGATATAGGCCTACCGTCTCTTTCAAACACACACACACACACACACACACACACATATAGTAAGGCTGTGTATGTACTGTATGCCTGCTTTCATTTTAGGCATACTGCCACATAGTCTGTGCATGTAGTCACGTAGCTCTGACAGCTAGCTCTATGTCCCATCTGGCTTTTCAGCTTGGGATGTATTATTAGAAATGTTACTTTCACTTACTTTTGCAGAAGGAGTCAGCGGACTTATACTGCAAGCATCGTAAGTTTACTACATGAGTAGACTATTTAGCCTAAGCGGTGTAATGCTTTTGATTTTTTTTATTATTGGCAATGCAGGTTATGTTGATTACACTTCTTTCTTCTGGATCCTTCCGGTGCCTGAAGTCAAAAGCGGGGTCTGTTTTTCAGTGTATCTGTTTGTCCGTATCTGTGTGCAAGTTTACACAGAAACTGCTGCTATTTTAACTGCCGCTACTATTTTCATGAAATGTGGTCCAGAGGTGTAGGATGGGCCAGGGTCATTCCGTGTCAACTCACCCAGTGGCTGACAGGTCACACTCTCCAAAAAAATCTGATATACTACTTAAGATGCATAAATCTTAAATAGTATATCAGTATACTAATGGTTCCAAAACTACAGCCCTTTGAAGCGTCAAGTCATTTTAAGCGTTGTGGTGAACTCCTTTTTGTTCAACTTTATTATTGGCTATTATTGGAAAATGATTGGCTCTTTTGGTATTTCACACACATTAGTGAAACATGACGACAGTTAAAACATTTTACCATATATCATTCTGTATGTGAGGATCATCTGTTCAAAACGTGGGCTTGTTGCTGAGTTCCCTTATTGAGATGTGATTTTTGGAAAATATTGTCTATAAATCCACTGACTCTGTACTGGACCTGCCAGTACCATTTTGCACCACTGCATTCCGTGGGATGCCAAAGTGTTGACTGTATGTACTATGATGGATTCTTTCATGGCTAAATCATGATACACTGTAATACAATTTGTCCTCCTCCAATACATAAACAGGCTAACAGTTGTTCAGAACATATTTAAGAGAGACCATATTCTTTTGTCCAAAGTTTTTATCAGTTTTGATCATAAAATGAATTCTCTAGTAGAGTTTTATTCTGAATTCAGACATCTCTGCATGTTACATTCAGGTATATTATTTTGATTGTATTGAAGATGGAGAAGTTGAAAGAAAACCGTAGGGCAGAGGAGAGGAAGATGAAGGTGAAGAAGCAGAGAGAGTTTCTCAGATCATCAGCAGGTGAGAGACATATCCAGCACTCAGATTTACGCAAGAGACGTTTAAATGAACTCCTCACTGCTCCTGTGTACTACACACACATGTATATGGCACCCCAAACATGTACACAGACACACACACATACACATACACATACACATACACACACGTACACAGACACATATATACACACACTCACACACACGCACACACTCACACACACGCACAGACTGACACACACACACACACACACACACTCTAACACCCCCCCCCCCCCCCCCCCACACACACACACACACACCTGGGACACACGGACATACAGTGAAATGCACAACTGAAACATACACAGAAGCCCAGAGTTCATGTCGAAGCAGGTTTAGGTATACTTCATTTAGCACCTGTAGAGAGCTCTCTAGAGTCGCGATGTACAGTATTTAAGTTACTCTATATTGTAAACAGCAAACTTCTCCCTGCTTATCCCCCTGTACACTATGCAAATGCTTTTGGTGTGAAGGTGAATGATTAACAACAGGCAAAAATTGTCTCCAAAGAGCTATATCAACTAATGTTTCACAATTTTTGCAAGATTTGGCGTAGTGTACCCTTTAATCAGTGATAATTATATAATCCTAAAATGATAGAGAGGATTTGCAGTGGGTTTCACAAAATTGCGTACTTTCTATCTCCAGGTGGAGTTCCACATATCTCAGATATGAGCATTGTGCTGTTGGGGAACAGACTTACTGGGAAGAGTTCATCAGGAAACACCATTCTGGGCAGAGAAGAGTTCAGCACCTCAGGAAGAACAGCTGAGTGTGTGAAAAGAGAAGGACAAGCAGCTGGGAGACACATCACTGTAGTGGAGGCACCAGGATGGTGGAGGAGCTACACTGTAGAGAGGACTCCTGAACGTGATAAACAAGAGATTGTCCTCAGTGTGTCTCTGTGTCCTCCAGGACCCCATGCTCTACTCCTGGTCATTAATGTGAGTAAGTCATTCACAGAGACGCACAGAAGAGCAGTGCAGGAACACATGGAGCTGCTGGGTGAGAGAGTCTGGAGTCACACTATAGTGCTGTTCACCAAAGGGGTTTGGCTGGGAAGCACAAGTATTGAGCAGCACATTGAGAGTGGAGGAGAGGCTCTGCAGTGGGTTGTAGAGAAATGTGGGAACAGGTATCATGTTGTAGACAATATGAAGAGTGATGAGGGCCAGGTGACAGAGCTGCTGGAGAAGATAGAGGAGATGGTAGCAGGGAACATGGGCCATACGTTTCACTTTTCTAAAAATCTACAAGAGAAGAAGAAGGCAGAAGAGAGAAGAGCAGAGGTTAGGAAGATGAAGGTGCACAAGCAGAGACAGACTCTCAGATCATCAGCAGGTAAGCAACATTTCCAGTACTCAGATGTACTAAAGAGACGTTTATGGTAAATTACCTTCTCATGGCTCTCATGGCAGAAATCTACTGTTACCAGTTCTGTCATCTCCAAAAGCACATCCCTAATACACATACACAGACATACACAGACATACAGACCCAGTTAGCAGAAGGCTGGCGGACCACTGGGAACAGATTTGGTGGTCCTCTAGCCTTTTGCTCATCGGTTCTCTTATGTTGCGGTCTGCTGGGGGGTGCAGACAAATGTCCCAACAAATTGTCACTATTGGTCTAAAATCTTTTTCGTTTGTTCAGTTATTTCATACATCATTTTATAATATTTCATGTCTGTTCTTAAAATTCAAGACACGTTAAATTTACAAACAGTGGACCACAAGTGCCACGCCACCAGCGTTACTGTACGCCATCTGCCAATCTGATTTTGCTATCTGGACACACAGACACACACACATACACACACACCTGGAAAACTCAAACACAGCAGTCATATCTAGGACACTCAAATGCACAATTAATACATACACAAAAGCCCAGATTTGATTTAATCAATGACAATTATATGATATTAAAAGCGTGGAGAGGATTTGCAGTGGGTTTCACAGCATTACATACTTTTTTATTTCCAGGTGGTGTTCCACATATCTCAGACATGGGCATTGTGTTGCTGGGAAGCAGACATACTGGGAGGAGTTCCTCAGGAAACACCATCCTGGGCAGAGGGGAATTTAGCACCACACGAAGAACAGCTGAGTGTGTGAAGAGAGAAGGAGAAACAGCAAGGAGACACATCACTGTAGTGGAGGCACCAGGATGGTGGAGTAGCAAATCTGTAGAGAAAACTCCTGAACGTGACAAACGAGAGATTGTCCTCAGTGTGTCCCTGTGTCCTCCAGGACCTCATGCTCTACTCCTGCACATTAGAGTGGATGTGTCATTCACAGAGACGCACAAAAGAGCAGTGCAGGAACACATGGAGCTGCTGGGAGAGAGAGTCTGGAAGCACACTATAGTGCTGTTCACCAGAGGGGACTGGCTGGGTGACACAAGTATTGAGCAGCACATTGAGAGTGAAGGAGAGGATCTGAAGTGGGTTGTAGAAAAATGTGGGAACAGGTATCATGTTGTAGACAATGAGAAGAGTGATGGTGGCCAGGTGACAGAGCTGCTGCAGAAGATAGAGGAGATGGTGGCAGGAAACAGGGGCCATCCGTTTTACTTTGACAGAAATATTTCTACAAATCTACAAGAAAAGAAGAAGGAAGAAGAGAGAAGAGCAGAGGAGAGGAAGATGAAGGTGCATAAGCAGAGACAGACTCTCAGATCATCAGCAGGTGAGAGACATTTCCAGCACTCAGATTTACACAAGAGATGTTCAAATGAACTTCTCATAGCTCATGCACTTCATAGGTCATCTTTTTGTTATGTATTATATCCCTCTGTCTTCCTTTTTTACACACTCTCTCTTTCTCTCTCTCTCTCTCTCCCTCTATCTCTCTATCTATTTCTCTCTCTCACTTACACACACACACACACACACACACACACACACACACACACACACACACACACACACACACACACTCACAAACACATGTTCTGTTTTCCACATAAGAAAGCCATTACCAGATATGTCTCATATTCACAAAATAAACAACACATAACCCTCATATGCACAACACACAGACACAGACACACAGACACACACACACACACACACACACACGTACTGTACATAGTATTCTGTTATGCACTGAAGCCTACTGTTACCAGTGCTGTGATCCCTCAAAAACATATCCCTAAGGTCAGTACACAGAAAACACACACACACACACACACACACACACACACACACACATCTGAAACACAGGAACACAGCAATCACATCTAAGACACAGCCAAATGCACAACAAGCACACACACAAAAGGCTAAATTTTATTTAATCAATGATAATTCCAGTAAAAACATAGAGGATTTGCAGTGTGTTTCACAGAACGACATACTTCCTATTTTCAGGTGGAGTTCCACATATCTCAGACATGGGCATTGTGCTGCTGGGAGACAGAAATGAAGGGAAGAGTTCATCAGGAAACACAATATTGGGTAGAGAGGAGTTTATCACATCAGGAAGAACAGCTGAGTGTGTGAAGAGAGAAGGAGCAACAGCAGGGAGACACATCACTGTAGTAGAGGCACCAGGATGGTGGAGTAGCAAATCAGTAGAGAAAACTCCTGAACGTGACAAACGAGAGATTGTCCTCAGTGTGTCCTTGTGTCCTCCAGGACCCCATGCTCTACTTCTGATCATTAGAGTGAGTAAGTCATTCACAGAGACGCACAGAAGAGCAGTGCAGGAACACATGGAGCTGCTGGGTGAGAGAGTCTGGAGTCACACTATTGTGCTGTTCACCAGAGGGGACTGGCTGGGAGACACAAGTATTGAGCAGCACATTGAGAGTGAAGGAGAGGATCTGCAGTGGGTTGTAGAGAAATGTGGGAACAGGTATCATGTTGTAGACAATGAGAAGAGTGATGGTGACCAGGTGACAGAGCTGCTGCAGAAGATAGAAGAGATGGTGGCAGGAAACATGGACCATCCGTTTCACTTTGACAGAAATATTTCTACAAATCTACAAGAAAAGAAGAAGGAAGAAGAGAGAAGAGCAGAGGAGAGGAAGATGAAGGTGCACAAGCAGAGACAGACTCTCAGATCATCAGCAGGTGAGAGACATTTCCAGCACTCAGATGTACAAACGAGACGTTTAAATGAACTTCTCACGGCTCATAATGTTCTTCATGCGATATATCTCTGTCCTTTACTTTGTCTCTCTGTCTTCCTTTTTCAAACACTCTTTCTTTTGCTCTTTCTCTGTACAGTATCTATTTCTCTCTCTCACTCACACACACACTCACACACACACACACACACACACAAAAACACACGTTCTGGTTTTTTTTATTATTATTATTTTTTATGGGGCTTTTTATGCCTTTAATTGGACAGGACAGTAGAGAGTATGACAGGAAGCGAGAGGGAGAGAGAACTGGGGTGGGATCCGGAAAGGACCACGGGGCGGGAATCGAACCCGGGTCGCCGGTGTGAGGTGCAGGTGCCCCAGCCAGTCGTGCCACGACTGGGGCCACATGCGTTCTGTTTTCCACACAATGCAATCATAACTAGAAAAGCACTCGGAGAGCGCCGACCTCCGCCTGTATTGTTCTTCCGAGGTTGTCATACATTTGAACCTAAACTATTCAGATCGCCACCACGTGGCCATGCCATGCCATTACACCGCTAAGCAAAAAACATAAACGCCTGCGGAATCCCGACGGTGATACGGATCACCCCAAAATGTAATCGTTTCTTCCTTGGGTCATTTCTGACCTTCCCTGAATTTCATCGAAATCCATCTATTACATTTTTGAGTTATCTTGCTAACAGACAGACAGACAGACAAACAGACAGATGCAGGTCCACGATGAAAACATAACCTCCTTGGCTGAGGTAACTAGATTTGCCTCATGCTCACAAAATAAACACATAACACACACACACACACACACACACACACACACACACACACACACACACACACACACACACACACACACACACACCTGTAACAAATGAACACAGCAATCACATCTAAAACACCCTCAGATGCACAACTAACACATACTGTAGTGGGTTTCACTGCATTACATACTTTCAATTTGCAGGTGGAGTTCCACATATCTCAGACATTGGCATTGTGCTGCTGGGAGACAGAAATGAAGGGAAGAATTCTTTATTAAACACCATCCTGGGCAGACAGGAGTTTAGCACCTCAGGAACAACAGCTGAGTGTGTGAAGAGAGAAGGACAAACAGCAGGGAGACACATCACTGCAGTGAAGGCACCTGGATGGTGGAAGAACTACACTGTAGAGCAATCACCTGAACGTGATAAACAAGAGATTATCCTTAGTGTGTCACTGTGTCCTCCAGGACCCCATGGTCTACTCCTGCCCGTCGATGTGCGTATGTCATTCACAGAGACAGACAGAAGAGCAGTGCAGGAACACATGGAGCTGCTGGGGGAGAGAGTCTGGAGTCACACTATAGTGTTGTTCACATGGGGGGTCTGGCTGGGAGACACAAGTATTGAGCAGCACATTGAGAGTGGAGGAGAGGCTCTGCAGTGGGTTGTAGAGAAATGTGGGAACAGGTATCATGTTGTAGACAATGAGAAGAGTGATGGTGGCCAGGTGACAGAGCTGCTGGAGAAGATAGAGGAGATGGTGGCAGGGAATGGAGGCTGCCCTTTTCAGTTGATGCAGAGTATGGAGCTTGCTCCTCCCAATTGTAAGTATACATCTTTTAGTGTTATGTTTTTCAGCCCATTGGTATAGAATGTTACACTATTCATATCAAGGCCATTATAAATTATTTTGACCAGAATTTGTTTACTGAATGCCTATTATTTGTGCATACTATTGTAGCAAGAGAACACTTCCCTGGTGACCTCTCTGCCTTGAGACCGGCACATGAGAAAAGATTTGCAGCTCAGAAACAAGGTAAGTGTACATTTTTATTATTACAGTGCATGAAAATGCACTGTACTGTTCTTCCTAGTCTTCTTATTATTACAGTGCATGAAAATGCACTGTACTGTTCTTCCTAGACTTCTTATTAGAGTGCATGAAAATGCACTGTACTGTTCTTCCTAGTCTTCTTATTATTACAGTGCATGAAAATGCACTGTACTGTTCTTCCAAGGCTTCTTCTTCTTCTTATTATTCCGCTGATCAAATTCATTTTTTCTATTCAGCTTGAACCGTTTAACTTAGAAACTTCATTCAAACGTCGCAACGTAGGTCTTAAATAGGGGAAGGCTGCTAAGTATTTTTCAACTTTGTAACTTTTATACTTTTTAAACTATAAATTAAAAACTATTACAAATTTCCCCATAGACTTAACATTGGCCTCTATGACATCACAATCGGATCATTAAGCAATTAGAATCTTATGCCAGGTGGCCAGCCCCACCTGCAGCAGCCCTCTCTCTCTCAGGCTTTAAGCATACAATCTCTCTGTGAAGACTACATATCCTGTTAACTGTTTCCTCTTTCCACAACTGTTTCAAAATAAAAGTCCTCACTGCAATAATACACTATTAAAGGAGAATTCCGGTGTGATATTGACTTTAAATGTGTTGAAACATGATACCGAGTGTGAGCGATTGTCTCAGAGCTGATTTCGACCTGTCAGCTGTTCTCCGAAACCCGGCGGGAGCTTAGAAATAGTCAACCAGGTTTTTAACGTTTGTGCCTCGGGCATCGATCTGCCGTGCAAATAAATCACTGTTTTACACCATTAATGAGGCTCAAAGTAGCTCCACACTTTATTGGTAGACTTCTGAGGGCCCTGACATTTAAAACGAGACATCGAGAACTTTGAAAAAGCACTGGTTGTTTACTTACATGACTGTTTATTCAGGCAGTCACTTTCGAAAGTTTACCGGTCGCAGCCATCTTGAATTTAGTCACGTGACTGATTCATGACTAGTGCACGCAGGGGGTCAAGGCTGTGTTGATTAGCTTCGGCAAGTTAGCAAGCGCCATTTTCAATTATGGCGCCTCATGGAGCATTTAGAACCAGCTCCGTGCACGAAAATCCGTGTTGGGCACGAGCTCTCATGCGCGTACATGTTGGTGAACGGGTACCTACAGCCAATCATTACTCCGTGCGACACTCCACTGGACTCAGGTGTGCGTTCCCGAGCAACTTTTTCTGCTTGTTGTTACGCTGCAAGCAAGGTATGTGCATTATCGCCACCCTCTGAATTGGAGGATGACTCTCTTTTTACAGAATGTCCAATAAAGATCAATGTAGGTCCATGCGTCATTTCCAGCTTTGGATCTTTGCGCATGGTCAGAGCCGACTGGCGCTGGATCGGAGCTCCAGTGTTCAATATGGCGTTGACGAAAATTGGCCGGATTTACTAGCCTAGCATCGGCCATTCATTTGTATGGAGGGCGGGACTTAGTCACGCTCTCCAGTTATATATAATACCTCCATGAGTGCACGCATAGACATAGCGATTACGTGAACCAGTCACGAATCAGTCACGTGACTAGATTCAAGATGGCTGCTACCGCTAAACTTTCGAAAGTGACTGCCTGAATAAACAGTCATGTAAGTAAACAACCAGTGCTTTTTCAAAGTTCTCGATGTCTCGTTTTAAATGTCAGGGCCCTCAGAAGTCTACCAATAAAGTATGGAGCTACTTTGAGCCTCATTAATGGTGTAAAACAGTGATTTATTTGCACGGCAGTTCGATGCCCGAGGCACAAACGTTAAAAACCTGGTTGACTATTTCTAAGCTCCCGCCGGGTTTCGGAGAACAGCTGACAGGTCGAAAACAGCTCTGAGACAATCGCTCACACTCGGTATCATGTTTCAACACATTTAAAGTCAATATCACACCGGAATTCTCCTTTAAATCATTTAACCATTGAAACTACTCAACTATTTAACTGTTCAACCATTCCAACTGTCAGTTATCATCAACTATGCCTCCAGTCAACTACATGAGACCTCCATGCACCTAGCAACCAACATAGCGACCATCAAAATTAAGCGTTTATGACCGTTTCCATAGCAACCAACATGATTTTACTGCAGTAACTTCTTTATTCCTGATAGTGGCAGCCATGGATACCCCATCAACAAATGTTTCAAAATAAAAGTCCTCAGTACCAAGTTAGCTAGTTAGCATGGTTAGCATAGTTAACATTGTTAGCATAGTTAGCATTTTTAACATAACTGCTAAAAATGATTAGCTAAGTTAGCTAATCAACCTGGTTAGCATTGTTAGCATAGTTAACATTGTTAACATTTTTAGCATAACTGCTAAAAATGATTAGCTAAGTTAGCTAATCAACGTGGTTAGCATTGTTAGCATAGTTAGCATAGTTAACATTTTTAACAGTACTGCTAGAAATCATTAGCCAAGTAAACCAATCAACCTGGTTATCATTGTTAGCATAGTTAACATTTTAGAATACCTGTTAGAAATCATTAGTTAAGTTAGAACAGGAATGTTTAAGCTTTAAAATGTCTACCTAAACACTATCAACTCTCTTTAAACTATGCAACCACCATGTTTACCCTAGCTATACCTTAGTAGCCATATCTACATTATCTATCTATATTTTTTTTTGCATTTTCATGCACTGGTAATTCCTTGGAATTGCATTTCTAGTTTTCTTTATTATTATTCCGCTGACAGCTTTTTCTAACCGCAATTTCTCTTCAACCGTTTAACTTAGAAACTTCATTCAAACTTTGTAACGTAGGTATTCTAATGGATCGGGTTGCTATGACTTTTCAACTTTGTAACTTTTATACTTTTTGAACTATAAATTAAAAACTATTAAAAATTTCCCCATAGACTTAACATTGGCCTCTATGATATCACAATCGGGTCGTTGAGCAATTAGAATCTTATGCCAGGTGGCCAGCCCCACCTGCAGCAGCCCTCTCTCTCTCAGGCTTTAAGCATACAATCTCTCTGTGAAGACTACATATCCTGTTAACTGTTTCCTCTGTCCACAACCGTTTCAAAATAAAAGTCCTCACTGCAATAATACACTATTAAATCATTTAACCACTGAAACTACTCAACTATTTAACTGTTCAACCATTCCAACTGTCATTTATCATCAACTATGCCTCCAGTCAACTAAATGAATCCTCCATGTACCTAGCAACCAACATAGCAACCATTAAAATTAAGCGTTTTTGACAGTTTCCATAGCAACCAACATGATTATACTACAGTAACTTCTTTATTCTTGATAGTGGGCACCATGGATACCCTAGCAACTACTGTTTCAAAATAAAAGTCCTCACTAGCAAGTTAGCATTGTTAGCATGGTTAGCACAGTTAGCATTGTTAACATAGTTAGCAATTTTAGCATAACTGCTAAAAATGATTAGCTAAGTTAGCTCATCAACCTGGTTAGCATTGTTAGCATAGTTAGCATTGTTAACATAGTTAGCATTTTTAGCACAACTGCTAAAATGATTAGCTAAGTTAGCTAATCAACGTGGTTAGCATAGTTAACATAGTTAGCAATGTTAGCATAGTTAGCATTTTTTAGCATTACTGCTAGAAATCATCAGCTAAGTTAACTTATCAACCTGGTTAGCATTGTTAGCATAGTTAACATTTTAGAATACCTGTTAGAAATTATTAGTTAAGTTAGAACAGGAATGTTTAAGCTTTAAAATGTCTACCTTAACACTATCAACTCTCTTTAAACTATGCAACCACCATGTTTACCCTAGCTACACCTTAGTAGCCATATCTACATTTTTTTGCATTTTCATGCACTGGTAATTCCTTGGAATTGCATTTCTAGTTATTATTATTCTGCTTACCACTTTTTCTGCCCGCAATTCCTCTTCAACCGTTTAACTTAGAAACTTCATTCAAACTCTGTAACGTAGGTCTTCTAATGGATCGGGTTGCTATAATTTTTCAACTTTGTAACTTTTATACTTTTTAAACTATACATTAAAAACTATTAAAAATTACCCCATAGACTTAACATTGGCCTCTATGACATCACAATCGGGTCGTTGAGCAATTAGAATCTTATGCCAGGTGGCCAGCCCCACCTGCAGCAGCCCTCTCTCTCTCAGGCTATTAAGCAGACAATCTCTCTGTGAAGACTACATATCCTGTTAACTGTTTCCTCTGTCCACAACTGTTTCAAAATAAAAGTCCTCGCTGCAATAATACACTATTAAATCATTTAACCATTGAAACTACTCATCTATTGAACTGTTCAACGATTCCAACTGTCAGTTATCATCAACTATGCTTCCATTCAACTACATGAAACCTCCATGTACCTAGCAACCAACATAGCAACCATTAAAATTAAGCGTTTTTGACAGTTTCCATAGCAACCAACATGATTATACTTTCGTAACTTCTTTATTCCTGATAGTGGGCACCATGGATACCCTAGCAACTACTGTTTCAAAATAAAAGTCCTCACTAGCAAGTTAGCATGGTTAGCATAGTTAGCATTTTTAGCATAACTGCTAAAAATGATTAGCTAAGTTAGCTAATCAACCTGGTTAGCATTGTTAGCATAGTTAACATTGTTAGCATAGTTAGCATGTTTAGCACAACTGCTAAAATGATTAGCTAAGTTAGCTAATCAACCTGGTTAGCATTGTTAACATAGTTAGCAATGTTAGCATAGTTAGCATTTTTAGCATTACTGCTAGAAATTATCAGCTAAGTTAACTTATCAACCTGGTTAGCATTGTTAGCATAGTTAACATTTTAGAATACCTGTTAGAAATTATTAGTTAAGTTAGAACAGGAATGTTTAAGCTTTAAAATGTCTACCTTAACACTATCAACTCTCTTTAAACTATGCAACCACCATGTTTACCCTAGCTACACCTTAGTAGCCATATCTACATTTTTTTGCATTTTCATGCACTGGTAATTCCTTGGAATTGCATTTCTAGTTTTCTTTATTATTATTCCGCTGACAGCTTTTTCTAACCGCAATTTCTCTTCAACCGTTTAACTTAGAAACTTCATTCAAACTTTGTAACGTAGGTATTCTAATGGATCGGGTTGCTATGATTTTTCAACTTTGTAACTTTTATACTTTTTGAACTAAAAATTAAAAACTATTAAAAATTTCCCCATAGACCAGGCCTATTCAACTAGCGGCCCGCGGGCCAGATGTGGCCCGCTTCAAATTTCCTGTGGCCCGCGTGTCTCGTCATGAGAATGAACTCGCTTTGACGGGTGTGCATAGAACTTCATATGACTGGCGAGTAGCGCACTGTCGGCCCGCCCCTATTGGCCAGACTAATTCTTCCAGTTATCTTCACTCAGAGAACACAGCACATCACTACACAAACTGACATTTCCAAATGTGTAACTAGTTTTAAATGTTATCATTAGATGTTGATTAAATTACGATTTCTTACCGCCAAAGATTCTAACCCCGAGCGTGCGCAAATCAAAAATGTTACAATCATACCCGGTCTCCGTTCCTCCGAGCCCTCGGGAAAGTTAGTGAAGGAGCTGTGGTTTGTAGAGAATTGCCTCTTGACTTTATATTCCTTCTTTAAAGCGATGGATTCGTTGCACAATAAACATAAAAGTCTCGTAGGCCTACTTGTTGCAGAGGGTAAAAGAACGATTCTCGTTGTCAATTAGACGTTTCTTTAGACAGAGCCATCTTCACTCCACTCGTGGGAATGTTACTGTTTGTGATTTGCGCAGGCTCGAAGTTTAGAATCTTTGGCGGTAAGAAATCGTGAAATAGATAAAGAGGCAGAGCTGGCATTACTTTTTCTTTCAATTCAATGCTAAGTATATTTGAGAGATTGGCGCTGTAGGCTACTGTGTGTGTTTGAAACACTTATGAGCCTAATTATCTTGAAGTAGGCTAGTTAAATCAACACTGCAATTTTTCCCACTGATGCATGATATGGCAGCTATCAGACATCAGGTATGAAATATATGGTTAGCCTGGGTGTTTTCAAATACTTGTATAGTTTGTGTGGCAGCCTATCACCTGTCTGAGAAGATTTTTTTATGGATATGGATAATAGGCTATGTTCTTAGTTTCTATGCCAGTGTATAAAATTCAATTGAATTTAACTGAATTTTACTCTGATTTTATCAAATATTGTTGGATACAATTATTTTGCGGCGTCTTATTTTATGCGGCCCCTGAAAACCCAGTGATTTTTCCATTCGGCCCTCTTGGTACTGAAGTTGAATAGCCCTGCCATAGACTTAACATTGGCCTCTATGACATCACAATCAGGTCGTTGAGCAATTAGAATCTTATGCCAGGTGGCCAGCCCCACCTGCAGCAGCCCTCTCTCTCTCAGGCTTTAAGCATACAATCTCTCTGTGAAGACTACATATCCTGTTAACTGTTTCCTCTGTCCACAACTGTTTCAAAATAAAAGTCCTCACTGCAATAATACACTATTAAATCATTTAACCACTGAAACTACTCAACTATTTAACTGTTCAACCATTCCAACTGTCAGTTATCATCAACTATGCCTCCAGTCAACTAAATGAAACCTCCATGTACCTAGCAACCAACATAGCAACCATTTAAATTAAGTGTTTTTGACAGTTTCCATAGCAACCAACATGATAATACTACAGTAACTTCTTTATTCCTGATAGTGGGCACCATGGATACCCTAGCAACTACTGTTTCAAAATAAAAGTCCTCACTAGCAAGTTAGCATTGTTAGCATGGTTAGCATTGTTAACATAGTTAGCATTTTTAGCATAACTGCTAAAAATGATTAGCTAAGTTAGCTAATCAACCTGGTTAGCATTGTTAGCATAGTTAGCATTGTTAGCATTTTTAGCACAACTGCTAAAATGATTAGCTAAGTTAGCTAATCAACGTGGTTAGCATTGTTAACATAGTTAGCAATGTTAGCATAGTTAGCTGATGATTTCTAGCAGTAATGCTAAAAATGCTAAGTTAACTTATCAACCTGGTTAGCATTGTTAACATAGTTAACATTTTAGAATACCTGTTAGAAATTATTAGTTAAGTTAGAACAGGAATGTTTAAGCTTTAAAATGTCTACCTTAACACTATCAACTCTCTTTAAACTATGCAACCACCATGTTTACCCTAGCTACACCTTAGTAGCCATATCTAAAAAATTTTGCATTTTCATGCACTGGTAATTCCTTGGAATTGCATTTCTAGTTGTTATTATTATTATTATTATTATTATTACTTATTTTAAATAGCATACAAAATCAAATAAGTTGTAATATAGTATATATATATATTTATCTCCCTCAACAATGGAATTCTCTTCTCTGATTGCCTGATGGGGTGGCCATTAACTTCGTATAACCTGCTACCTTTGAAGTAGTTCCCGTAACACACTTGAATATTAATTCGCCAAACTCGTTGCGAAGTTTAAATGAACTGTCACGTAGCATCCAAGCTGAAATAGGGAGGGAAAGTCAAAACCAGCGCCCCAAGTGGTTGCGTTCCTATCGAAGAGCAGCTCCAATGTTAAAGAGTCACTTCACCCCATAACTCCACCCACTTCACATTTCTGAAAACGGCTTTCAAAATGGGCGAGACGTTCTGAAATTTGGAGAGAGAGTGCAGCACTGCTGCAACCAATCAACCATGGTGATTTCGTGTTAATCTGGGAATGAGTGCTGCAGACATGGCTTATCACAGGTAGGCTAATCAGGGCAGCAGGTGTTGGGGCGTTTCAGTCCTAATTTGTAACGACCCGGTGACGTAGTGTCGGACTAGAAGTGCAGGACAACGTCATCATTCCAATAGTATTTTGGACCAACATGCCATGGCATGTTTTCAAACGGTAGTATGCGCGAGAGAGCAATATCTCCAATACAAAATCAGACGAAATGTTACGTTTGTCGAGAAACACGATTTTTGTCAATATTAACCCTGGTAATAGTACAGTTCACCACTTATGAGTATTTTCAATCAATCAACAGCTCAAAAAACCTATTTTAGGGTGCAGTGACCCTGTCCCATAGACCGACTTTTCAAAAAAATACTACGCAGCTATTCCAGCGATCTTATCCACCAAAAATATTTTTCAGTCTTCATACTGTAATAATCTACTAACTGTGAAGATATCAGACCCTATTTCGCCTTAATAAAAAAAAACGTAATTGCTCGTTTCATTTCATAAATGGACTACAACTTCAAGTGACGTGACACCCTTCCATGACGTTACTCGCCTAGCATGGTTTGTTTATTAGCCTGTTAGCTAGTTGGTTAGTTAGTAGACAATCACACTTACTGCCAGGTCTTGTGTGAGTAGGAGCACAACACAAGTTGTCCCAACATAAAGGTAATTACCACGCGGTTTACATCGCTCTCTGTTATTACAAAAATATGTAAAGCCAGTTCAGCAAATTGCCGTTTTGATCAGTTGGAGATGAAGCGCCCAAACTGGTGACGTCAAATGCTACTGTAGCTAGTACTGTAGTTCGTTATCACCATGTTACAAACAAACTCAAAACAATTAAACTGATCCTAAAAAATAAAGTATGACCACTAGAAGCAATAGAGCTGACCTAAATGCATAGCATATTGAGGTCATTTAACTAAGTTCCCATCATCGGCCGAGATATTTTTTCTAAAAGAAAATCCCATCCCCTCCCGCTAGCCTCTAGGAACGCAACCGCTAGATGGCGATGAGATTACTTTCCCTCCCTATACAGACGTGCAGAACCATAGTAACATTGTAGCATATGACGGAGGTGGATTGTAGCTAGTTGGATGCCATGTAGATTCTAGGCTATAAAAGTAGCGATCTTTCAAAGTTAAAGTTAATCAGAATCCTGGGATATGGCCGCTTGACAACGGGAGAGATAGAACTAACGACTGGCTTTTGGCCGTAGCAACCAGCCATTTAGAACTAACGACTGGCCTTTGGCCATAGCAACCATCCATTTTAGAACTAGTAACGGCAGTTTTGTCCTGCAAGTAGAAAGTTGATATGTGGCGGAAAGTAGTCCCACAGTCAAGACAGTTTTAGCGATGTTAACGGACGAAACGGTGGAATAAAACTGTGTTCTAAATATACAGGTTATGTATACAAACGGGAGATAAGTGGGATAACGGCCTTCGAGGTCGACCGGTTCGATGGAAATAATGGCACGGCGGAGGTAACTCCGTCTCCGTGCTTCGCACGTCGCCGGAGTTCTAGACCTCCACCTAGCCATTATTTCCATCGAACCGGTCACCTCGTCGGCCGTTATCCCTTACATACAGTATATGTATATATGTATATATATATATATATATATATATATATATATACTATCGAGGGCTGAGAACCAAAGGAGCGTAAGTGACATTTTGGTCAAAATTGAGTTATCACCTGAAAGCTCTTTCTAGCTGACAAAATTATAAAAGTAAAATATTCATAAATGTAAAGTTCTTGAGCAAAAACCAAAGGTCTTTAACTGTGAACAAATAGAAGCAGTTAGATTTGTTTTGGCTCTCCTGTAAAGTTGGTGAAATGTCACTTATGCCCCTTTGGTTCTCAGCCCTCGCTATAGTATAGCCTACTATATATATATATATATTGAATTATCGTAAAGTTACTTGAGGGAAGCCTGTTGTCCTTCTTCTAGATCGCCTACAAAAACATGCTTTTGTGGATGTATCTACAATAACCATGAACTACAATCATTTAATTGGGAGAGGATCATATGGAGCAGTTTACAGAGGCTCATACCAGGGAACCCCAGCTGCTATCAAGATCATGCCAATCGGAGATAGTTCAGTCATCACAAATGAGTTTCTCATACCTTTGTAAGTGTGTGTATATCTGTTCATGTTTTCATAATTGTTTAGTTCATGGTGTATTTGCAGTCTCAGTATTATGTAAGTAATGAAGTCATTTTAATTTGTATAGCACATTACTTCCAAAGTGCTTCCCAGTTAAAGAAAAGTGTTTAAAAGATGATTCCAGCACCAACCACAACTGACACCTCCAAACACAAAACCAAAGCAAAAGAGACAAACACATTATATAAACATGCTGACAAAATATGAGTAGCAGCAATCCAAAGTTTCACAGGCTTGATGGCTGTTAAAATCAAGTTTGAAGAGTAGAGATTTAAAAAATGGTCGCAGATGTGCAGGTGTGTTGTGGTAAGCTGTTCCAGAGGTGCGGTGCGTGGATGCTGAAAGCACTGTCACTTTTCTGTGTCTGGAAACGGGGCATGTCCATGAGTACTTAAGATACTTAGTAGTCGTAATGGAGTGTAAAGGTTCAGCATGTTTGTTAACCTAGAGCACGCCCAATTAATAATTTAAAAACAGTCCAGGCTACTTTATATTGAATTCTGTAGGTCTGTATGTAAGTCTGCACTTGTGTAAATCTTATTCTGTAAGTATGGAAAGTGTATTCGGATTTTAAATATTCTTCAGGCATTTATCTCACCCCAACATTGTGCGGATGATGGCTGTAGCCACAAGTGAGACAGAGATCCTCATTGCTAATGAGTACATCCATGGGGCCAACCTGCAGCAGGTTCTTTACAAAGAAACCCCAATTAAGGTGAGGCATGATGTTTTCTCTAAATATCTTTGTAATAGTGATCAACATATACTGTATATGACAATAAAGAATTGTTAAAAACATAGTATAATTTCACTTTCAGTTACAGGACGACGAGGATAAGTTGTTCGTGGCTTTGGAGATTGCTATGGCTATTGACTACATACATGGTAAACAGATCATCCACCAAGATCTGAAGCCAGCAAATATAATGGTCAGTTTCATGTTTCATAATATGGAGCCTAATGAAAACACAGTAAAGCTTCAGAGTTTTTTTTGACTTCGTCGGGTATACTGTACATTACGAAGTGCAGCAGAATGATCAATATACTACAGCTTTATAAAGTAATGTTCAAAGTTGTAATTCAGTCTTCTTTAATGGCAACATTGCCATTGGATTAACATAATTTATACTGACTTCTTTGTTTCTTTCTTGTTTTTTTTGTTTTGCAGATTACAGCAGATAACAGGAAAGCCTATCTCACTGACTGGGGTATGGCAAACTGGCAGGAGACCATGTTAGTGACGAGGGGAAGTCGCCAAGGAGCTCAGTGTGGCCCACAGGGAGGAACCCCTCCCTACATGGCCCCAGAGTGCCTAGTGGACTGTGAGGACTGCAGCACCATGTCAGACATGTGGTCTCTTGGCATCACTCTTCTGGAGATGTTCACCAACTCTGAGCCCTGGTCATATAGCAAAATTCAGGAGCTACGGAGGTTTCTCTCTAAAAGACAGGCTCCACATGCACTGGCTAAACTGCAGCCTCAGATGGATGGCATTATAAAACCTCTGCTGGACTATGAATCTGAATCTCGTATGACAGCTGAAGAGCTGGTGATAATGTTGAAGTCAAAAGTTGATCTCACCAAAAGATATGGGTATGCGTGGTAAGAGGGCTTCATATTGGAAAATATGATGTGATCTTAGTTATTTCAAAATGTATAATGCTCCACACTTGCCTGGATCAACCGAGATGAACCGGTAAGCAATTTAAATTTGCTGTGCAGGTCCATCTGAAAACCCTCAGATTGAAACCAATTCCTGAATCATCAAAAACAAAGGACCAATCACAACTGCTTATTTGGGGTGGGCTTTACAGTATATGATGAAGGGATTTTTTTTTATTATTATTTTAGCAAGTAGCCGTATAATAAGTTGGTATGAAATAAGTCCCTTCAGGACGAGATAGACCTTTCCATTGGCATATCTGGGTCCTGTTTGTCCTGTCGAGAATTATTTTCCGATAATCACTGGTGAACTTTATTAACACATTATCCCTTACATACTGTAAATGGTTAATTTTGCTGATGCTATTATTGCAATGCCAATGGTTGATTGGTACTGGTGGCCCTTTTGTGTTTGAAAAATATGCAATTTGAATAGTATAATAATTGAATTTTTGGATTCGATGTTTTTAGCAATTGAAACATATCTGCACAATATAACTAACATATTAAATAGATAATAAATAAAAACATGAAATGACCTGACTGGGTTCATGACGTTCAGAAATGGCAGTTAAGAGTTACAACACAATATGTGATAATCTTAAATGTAACAAATTAAACAACAATTCTGGTCAAACCATTGATTAATTGCTGATTGGAAGACAGGCATTCCATGAGTCATCAAGATTCATGTCCTTAACCACTTATGTCAGTGCTTCCATATCACCTCATTATGTATTCTTACATTTTGTAAGAAGTGTATGTATTCTGTAATCAATTATCTGAAAGTATTGACACTCCAAGGAATACAGAGTTGAATGGTTCTGATTTCATTTTGAAGTATGGTGAGACAAAATAAAACGTGGTGCATTTCTAAGCAGGCAAAAGGGATAACTATATTGTGTGGCGGAATAACATTGGGAGTACTTGTCTCTGCGCAGTAATATCCTCACTCCAAAGTGAAACTGAAAGTGCAATAGTGAGGATATTACTGCGCCACACAATGTTATCCCTCTTACCTGCTTACAAATGCACCACATTTATTTTGTCTCACCATACTTGGTCGTATGACTACTTGTGTAACTGTATTTTAATAGGGAAAACATGGAGGTGTTTGGTCGCTTCTAACTTCATCTCTGTTTGGATCCTAATGAATGCATTGGGCTGGCTTAACAGTCAAAACGTATGTTATTCCCTGAAATGAGTTCACGATATGAAACTGTAGACTATATACATGTCGAATTATGCAAACTGATTTTGCTTTACAGGGTCACATACTGTATATGCATATAAATTGCACAAATAGGAGATACAGGAAAGTTGGCAAGCATAATTTATTTTTGTGGAGAGAATGTGCAGAACTGGGCGGCGGTCATATTGTTTGCCGCTATGCTATACCACTTCTCTTTCATGTAGCCAAGAAGTCAAATTTCAATACCAACTTATATTAGCCTGGAAAACCAGCGCCAACTGCTGGACGGCAAAATGTTTTGCCTGCATTTGGGTCTGGCCTCGGACCATTGAACATTTTGAAAACACTGCCCTGAATCTGGCAGATGGCAACTAAACCAATCACAACGCAGAGATGTGTTTTGAATCAACGCGGGCGGGGCAGAGGGCTCTGGGGCGGGGTTTTGAGGGAGCGTTGGCCTATAGGCACAGACACGGTTTGAAAGACAATGGGTTGTGCTCATCAACAATGTTCCGTTGTATCCATTCATCGGGGCCAGACTAAATTAGACATCCAATCCATTTAGGCTGGTTTATCAGGCTAAACTTATATTACAACTGGTGCCGAATTGAGGAAGTGATTTAATGGTACAACAAATGTTTAAACCAGTATGGTCTTCATCAGTTACAGGTGTTTAAGCTAATGATTGTGTGTCCTGATTACAAACGGGCTTTGGGACAAAGTGATTTGTATTTCAATCAATGTCTCCTCAGTAATGATTACATCTTTACAGTAGTGATTACATTATCACAACGGCCTTTTGCACCCCATAAAGGATGCAAAGTCCATGAAATGGAATGGATTAATTGACGCCGCTGAGCAATCAAAGTGCTTTACAATGCCATGCCACACATTCACCTATTCACACACACTGATGGCAGAGGGCACCCACCTGCTCATCGGGAGCACTGGAGTCAAGTGTCTTGATCAAACATTGTAACTGTTTTGTTTTTGACATATGAAGTATATGTACAATGATACCAGTGGCCTTGCATGACCTGTCCTAGGTAGACAATTGAGGCCTTCAAGTGTAGAGATACCAGGTCTGATGGAGATATTGCGCAAACATTGTGAATGGAAATGAAGAATTATTTTCCAAAGCGCTATATCCACCATTTTAATGAATTCAATTTTCATAAATATTTTTTTTTTTATTTAATTTTTCAAGTGAAACTGTGTTGGGTTATGTTTAGTTGATTTATCTTTACTCAATAAGAACAAAACAAGTACATTTGTATTGATATTACCTGAAATACAGCACACAATTAAATAACATGATTTTTTAATGTTTTCAAAAATGGATTTATAGCATTTTGGAAAAGAGCTCTTCAAATACAGAACGATGCACAGATGAATGACCAGGAAACAGTGAGCCTCCCTGCGTACTTGCATGGGTGATAGAAATAGATATAGACAATACAAACATGCCTCACTGCATCATCCACAGCAGACACAATCACAAAAAAACACAGAAAAGCACAAAAACGCACAACACAGTGGGGGCAAAAGTGTACAAATAGGTAACACAGTCATTTGTTACTGTTTAGCATCTTAATGGCAGCTGGGGTGAGTTTTTATACCTCTTTAACCTGCAGTTCAGCATTCTAAATCGTCTACCTGAGGGTAGCAACTCTAGTTCCTGATTGAGAATGTGGGTTGGGTCATCCAGAATCGTGTGTGTGCCTCCCTGAGCACAGGTTTGTCATACAGTGACTGCACAGCACTGTTCTTGGTAGCCTACCATTTTAATAGCTGTAGGCCTACTGATTAGACACCCCAACTTGGATTTAAACTGAACTGATAGATTACCATATCAGGTCTGCTATAGCGTATCACACTCTCTAAAAGCATTTGGAAAAACAGAGACATGAGTTTGGTCAACTGTTGTTGTTTTTTAAAGTGCTATACAAATAAATTGACATTGACATTGACATTGTTGCAACCTGGTGCAAAGATTTTCAACATGAATGTGCCAGGTAAGGGAACAATCAATAAAAACACCCAGATAGCCTACTTATATGACCTAACCTGATGTATTGGTGTGTTATGAATAGGCCGAAGTACAGGATAAGGTTCACAGATTGATCTTGGGTCAAATATCATCTCCTCTGTTTTAGTGACGTTAACAACCACCCAATTAAACAACGTTAAAACTGGCCATGGGTGGAGTAATAATCATATATCGTAACAGAGAGACAGAGAGATCTGTCAATTATAAACCTCGGACCATGATCTACTGTGAGCCTGTTCAAATCGGTTCTACCTCAAGGTTTGAGGAAGTCCTATCTTAGCAGGTAAGTTCAGATTTATCTGGTGTCTATTGAGATCATGTTTGAAAAAGGCATATACAGATGATTTTTGGAAGAGTTTGAAGAGTTTGGGTAAAGATATTGCAAAGGGCAGAGATTGTTTTAGGTTTAGAATCACAGAACATGAACAAGATCTTATATTTTAGAATCAGACATATTTTTTGGAAAACATTATCTTCTCATTGCAACATTGCTTCTACTGTTGAAGACTTCACTGTTGTCTTTTTATCAAAGATCATAGAGTGCTACTTGTTATTACTGAGTTCCCACGGCAACGTTGCCTCTACCGTCCATTACGGCAATATTGCTACTGTCCACACACTCAATGGGGCTTTTCCACTGCATGGTATCATCTCAACTAAAATCAACTAAACTCAACTCTACTCACTTTTTTTGGTGTTCCATTAGCAAAAACTGGTACCCGGTACCTGGTACTATTTTTGGTATCGCCTCCGCTGAGGTTCCAAGCCAACTGAGGCGATGAACATTACAGTTGTTTTCTTCAGCTTTGGTATGGCAATCGGCTAGCTTATGGAGGAACTTTGTTGCAGTGGAAAACGAACACCCGGTCCCAAAATCGAATAGAGTGTGTCGAGTTGAGCTGATACCATGCAATGGAAAAGCCAGGTCTTTAAAACTGACAGTTAAGTTAGATTTGTGGGTGTGCCATTTTCAAAGATGGTGCCTTGAAATGGCAAAAGAAGAGACGTTATGATGTCTTAAGCAGAAAAGTGTGTTTAAAGTTTTGCAAAATATGTAGGCTGAGTATGTGCTTATACTGTATCTGGATTGAGATTTACTTATTGAGTGGTCAAGGTTCAAGGAACACATTACCTCTCCTGTGTTTTTCTCCATGACTTTCACTCTATCCCCAGTCTCCCCTGAATTCTGTTTAAATTAATGTATTGTATTGTATTGTATTGAATTGTTCATCTATACATTGTGTATGTAAGATAATGTATTTATTAAAACATGCATGAGCATGATCTTGTCGCTTGAGGTTGCGTTTTAAAGTGATTTATTCAGGCAGACTTTCTCTTTACAGGTCCTTATCACAAGACAGCATTCAGACCCAGAAGATGATTCGGAATGTTTTCGCTCGCCAGAGTCGCCGCTCAGGCAAAGGTAATAAAATCAAATAAACAGAATCTATTATTACTATCTGTTTACCATAATTTTTAAGGAAAAGGGCACTCCAAAAGGTTGATGTTGCGGAAGTGTAAAATCTCACATGATTTTGTACACAGACAATAAGCAGAATTGTGTTTTGGTCAATAGCCTACCATGCGCCCAAGAACGTCTGATATATTACAATATTTGGCGTTTTTGTTCCGTACAGAACGTTGGTTCTCAGCAAGTTGGACACCAACTATCGCAAAATGTGTATATTCAGTACAGTCCCTTCCTTTCTCCCCTGACCCACAGAGACCCCTTCTGTGCTGCAGGACATCCTATTGTAGACCATAAGGACTGGCTATTCAAAGTACAGGAACAAATCATTTGCTGCATTTTAGTAGGGCTAAAGTCTTGTCTTCTGAGTCAGACAAAATATGTTTCTTGAAAGCTGTAATTCTAGGGAGAGTCCATCAGCAAACCTCACTAGGAGATTGATACTCATATTTCTGAAAGCACTTGATTGAATTCCACAGTGTGTTTGACAGAGAATATTTTCCTTTTATCCCGATGTGTACCACACATCTCAGAAATTAGGATTGTGCTGCTGGGGTACAGGAATGCTGGGAAGAGTTCAGCTGGAAACACCATCCTGGGCAGAGAGGAGTTTAGCACCTCAGGAAGAACAGCTGAGTGTGTGAAGAGAGAGGGAGAAACAGCAGGGAGACGCATCACTGTAGTGGAGGCACCAGGATGGTGGAGTAGCAAATCGGTGCAGCAAACTCCTGAACGTGACAAACAAGAGATCATCCTCAGTGTGTCTCTGTGTTCTCCAGGACCCCATGCTCTGGTACTGATAATACGAATGGACTCGGGCTTCACAGAAACATACAGAAAAGCAATGCAGGAGCACATGGAGCTGCTGGGTAAGGGAGTCTGGAGTCACACTATAGTGCTGTTCACTACAGGGGACAGGCTGGGAGACACAAGTATTGAGCAGTACATCGAGAAAGAAGGAGCTGCTCTGAAGTGGGTTCTAGCAACATGTGGGCACAGGTACCATGTTGTAAACCCTAAAAAGAGTGATGGTGCCCAAGTGACCGAGCTGCTGGTGAAGATAGAAAAGATGGTGGCAGGAGACAATTGCCGTCACTTTGTCATTGACAGAGCTATCTTGGATGACAGGAACAAGAAGAAGAATGAAGATGACAGAAAGGCCAAGGAGAGGATAGCAAAAGTGCAGAAGCAGATTGAACATCTCGGATTATCAGGTGAGAGAAGCCCTGACCAGTCAGATGAATTTAATTTCTGAATAGGCATCCAAAGAAAAACTTTGGTTCAACAGTTTGCAACTGCTTACAAAACTAGGTCTCTATTTTATTATTCAAATCTCTATGCATTCTCCAAACTGGTCTCAGAAAATGAAACACACCTCAAATCTTCTGAAAATGCAAAATTAAACAAAATGACAGACATGCCTATAGCCTATTTAATATATATTTGTACGGTATGTTCAACATCTTAACTTCCAGTCTTTGCACTGTTATACACTGCAAGTACAGCATGTGATTCCCCTTGCTGTAAACCTTTCAAGAACAAAGGTTTTACAACTGACAGATTATGTATCCTGTGATTAGCAGAATAACAATAACATAAATGCTGTTTCACCCAGGTCGTGTACCACACGTCTCACAGATGAGGATTATACTGCTGGGGCACAGTGAAAATGAGGCGAGTTCAGCACGAAGCATTATCTTGGGAAGAAAAGACAGACCAGGAAGAGCAGCTGAGTGTGTGAAGAGAGAAGGAGCAACAGCAGGGAGACACATCACTGTAGTGGAGGCACCAAGATGGTGGAGTCGCAAATCAGTACAGCAAACTCCTGAACGTGACAAACAAGAGATCATCGCCCGCGTGTCTCTGTGTCCTCCCGGACCCCATGCTCTATTACTGACAATACGAGTAGACTTTGTCTTCTCGGAGACACACAGAAGAGCAGTGCAGGGACTTATGGAGCCTCTTGGTGAAAAAGTCTGGAGTCACACTATAGTGCTGTTCACCGGAGGGAACTGGCTGGGAGACACGACCATTGAGCAGCACATTGAGAGTGAAGGAGAGGCTCTGCAGTGGATTATAGAGAAATGTGGGAACAGGTATCATGTTGTAGACAGTGAAATGAGTGATGGTGGTCAGGTGACAGAGCTCCTGAGGAAGATAGAGTGGATGGTGGCAGGAAACAGGGGCCTCCATTTCCAGCAGAGTTGTTAGTATACACCTTTTTCTTTCATTATTTTGGTTTGACTTGAAATGCATATAATGTAACTGTCTATCTATCTACAGTATCTATCTATCTATCTATCTATCTATCTATCTGTATCTATATCTATCTATCTATCTATCTATATGTACAGTGCCCTCCAAAAGTATTGGAACACATGCTAAAAAATCATCTTTTGGAAATTGATGCCTTAATTTTCAGTTAGCCTATTAGCTGGTTTGAAATAACTGAAATAAAACCATGCCAATTTCTTGGTATGGTGAAGGGTATAGTGTTGATATGGGGCTATTTTAATTCCAAAGGCCAAGGGGACTTTATCAGGTGTTCCAATACTTACCCCTGTATTTTAAGAAAAACATTTAATTATTTACAATAGATTATTCATTCACAAAGAAAATTGATGTCCTTAAAGGTTGGATATTTCCTCATTTTTTCATTTAAGGCATTAAGATCAATAACCAAAAACCAAACAAATTATTTTATATTGTCAACTTAAGCATGTGTTCCAATACTTTTGGAGGGCACTGTATGTATGTATATGTACAGTATGTGTGTAAATGATTTTTGGATAAAAACATTTGCTTAATCAATAAATGTGTATGTACAGTGAAAGGCAGTTCAGGATGTCACTCTGCTGGAAACAAGCCTCAGCGTCCTGAGCTCGGAAAGTCCTCTCAGTCTGTGACTGGAGCTGCCTCTACTAATAGCTCTGGGTATGAGTCCGTTGAGTTCTCTCAGTCTGTGACTGGAGCTGCCTCTAAGAGCTCTGGTTATGAGTCCGGGGAGTCCCGAGAGATGGCCAAACCCCCCCTGCTGAAGAGTAAAACGGCCCCTGACACACAGGGTAAGTGTGAAGTTTGTATGTATTTCAGATGACTTTCTTCTGAACATTTTTAAATCTGTTAAATTTAGTTTATGCACAATTCATATGCAAGGATACAAGGACACACACACACACACACACACACACACACAATAATCCCTAATTTTGCGTAAATGGTCAACATAGCTATTCATATGCCTTATTTTTTCCTATATAAACTTATTTTCTATATTTTCTATATAAACATTACAATTATTTTCTATATTTTCTATATAAACATTAAGATTTAAGGAGTAAATTGATGTGAACTGAGAAAATAAGAAAGTGTTACAATTGTGCCGGTTCTCCCCTAATAAAAATTATTGTCTTGTTCTCAAATGGGATGTCAAAAATGACAAATGTAAATACCAAAAATAGAATTTCCAGCCCTTTTTGAGTCCGTGTAGGCCTACCTTCCGTTCATTGGTTAACTCTACTCTGAAACAAAAATCAGGAATGAAAAAATATTGCCGTTATTAGAATTTCGAGTAGTTTTCTCACAATGGATTTTCATGTCTTGTATTGAAAATGGCAAAAGTCCAGTTTACATTGCAATAAATTGGAGACCCCGATGAAAACATAACTTCCTTGGTTGAGGTAATAAGAGCATGCATACCCTTTTCTTTGTGTGTGCAAAACCCAGTCTGACACAGTTAATCTAGCATGATTGTGAGATAAGTGGATAGAGTACTATCATATAAAATATATCCTAAGGATAAAAGAAAACACAACAGGATAAAAGATAAAAAAAACTATTATTATTGTAAACGACAATATTGTGTGGTGTGAATAATCCAGAAAACTAGTAAATCACTAATTTGTAACATGTTTTGATGTGAGATTATGTTAGAATGTGAGTTTTTAGGGAAATACAGAAGCAGGTCTACAGAGTCCGTCTTGACTTTCTCTTCCATAATAGCACCGGATTCGGGATATGTTGAACGCGTACCACCATGCAGCAACAAGCTGACTCCCTTGCAAATGGATATAAATACAGGTCTGTATTTATTTACACACACACACACACACACACACACACACACACACACACTCATACCGCCAGTAATTGGCAAACATGGGAAAATAGACTACGTGCACATAAAGTTTGTTTCTGGCCAGTTTGAACTTGCCGCTATTGTTAATGTAATTAGTGTCTACACACAGACCCGTTTGGGTGTTGCACTTGGGAATCAGCGCATTATGATGAAGGATTTAAGCGTGTGTTGAAATTGTTATTATTGGGCAAAGGTATTCAGTGTCGGGGTGAATGTGTAAGGAGCAGAATATAACAGAAGATGTAACAACACAGTTAACACTCCACCAGAAATACATGAGCATACAGAAAAGCCTTTCGTGCACCTAGTCTATTCTTCATCTAAAATAACTTTACAATGCACATCCTAACATTTTTGCTATCACTTAACAATAGTGACACCCATAGAGGTGCACAGTGTGAATGGTAAAACTTTAACTAAAAGATCAACCCAACTCACATTGTTTTCCTTCCTCTGTTTTGCTCATGTATGTGAGGAGGCTGGATTGCTGACAGTCCGATTGTCTTTTTAAAAACAAAACAACAAATACCAGCTTGTGCCAGTCAGCTGTGTTTTTTGCTCTTGTCTGGTGTGGTTCACCTATAATGCTCTGAGGTTAGACCTTGTTCACTCCAAGTGGGATATGTCCCACTTCCCAGTTTTATGGAATGCAGCATTGGTGCATAAAACTGAAAGTTTGTGGATATTATGCATGTAATGCATAGTAAACACGCGTCTCTATTTTACATTTCTGAATTGATAGTTGGAGTTGAGCAGAGGTAGTGTAGTGGATAAGGAGTAGGGCTAGCATGCAGTAAGCCAAAGAGTTGGGGGTGCAATCCCCAGTCTCCACCATTATGGCCTTCCTCTTCAACTTCATTGATAGTGTACAGTAAGTCACTTTGGATGAAAGTGTCTGCTAAATAAATTGATGGAAATATAACCTTATAACGCATTTGTAAATGTGTAGCATGGCATGTCAGTCCTCACTTTAGATGGGCTCACAAATATCATTAACTTTTTTCAATATGTTAACTCTTGTTTTGTTGTGCTGTCAGTAAAATGGGAAATATGATAATATTGTCAAATGCATGGCATATCTTCCTTTATTGTAGTTCTTCTGACTAAACTTCCTTTTGTGGACGAGAAGACCATTAAGATACTTTATGACAAACCCCTTGGGAAAGGCGCTTTTGGAAGTGTTTATAAAGGCTATTATCTGGGAACGCCTGCTGCTATAAAGGAGATACCCATTGGACACATTTCATCTGACACACTGGAATTCATTATACCTTTGTAAGTGTGAATCATTGTAACACAGGCTATGTGCACACATATCCGGGTATTTTTAAAACCGAATATTTCCCCCCCCCCCCCTTTATAAAATAAATTGTATCCGCATTACCTCGTTTTCGAAAAAAAAAAAAAAACATTTCCACACGAAGTCTGTGTTTTCAAGGCACAAGATCCATGCTTTTGCAGTGAACAAAGGTTGCACGTTTGATGTTAGATTTGTTGTTGTTTTGCCGCATATTCAGACGTTCGAAAACGCAAAACTCTGGTTATCTCCGTCTACACACAAATGCATAAATGGAGTTTTTTTTTAAATATTCGTTTATGATGCGTTTTCATGTGGATGACAGGTCCAAACATAGAAAAATATCTTTGTTTTAGCAGATACGCAGCTATGTGTGTACGGGGCCACAGTCATTTCCAATTTCACACTCATTGAGTTTCAATTAAACATACTATGAGCACATACTCCAATAAATTTCCATGTGCTTATAGTCTCTTAACAATATTGATATGACTGTCTTTCAGGCGTCTGGCACACCCTCAAATTGTGCGGATGATTGCTGTCGCCAGAACTGATTCTCAGATGCTCATTGCTAATGAATACATCCATGGTGGCAATTTAAGCCAAATCTTACATCCTGATTTTCATATTAAGGTATTCTCTTTTTCTTCTTGTTTCTTCTCTTTTCTTTGCTCTAGCTATCTACCTCTTGACATTTTCAAGTAGCATAGGTCTGTTGGGGATCTGTTTTCAGGATCAATACAATATGCAAACGACTTCCCAAAAAAAGGCTAAACAAACCAAACCAACAGTGCACTGCAACCAGACAAGCATGCATGCACAATATCTTACGTTATACAGCATGCAAGTAACATCAAATATCACAGATATTTTAACCAATGCATCATTGTGTGACAGGATCAAGTAATGTCCTTATGAGCATAAAAGTATGTATTTTTCACTTACCACTGTAACGCTAGTCTCTCGTCAGTAAAAACACTGCTGTTCACGTTTGGGCATGTGACGTAATCAACATGGCCGACTTGGATGTGGGCGGAGTTGGATATCCAACTTGCTTGTCCTGCAGTCTGCAGCGACAAGCTACTCATTCTCATTCAGCCTTTGCTCCAGCCTGGTTTCGTTTAGTTTCGTTATCTTAAAATAACATGATAATTTCATGTAATAGCGCGATAAATATCTTGAAATAACATGATAATTTCATGTACAGTAATAACATGAACCTTATCTTGTTAAAACCTGAAAAAGATCATGTGAAAGAAACTTTCACATAATTACTTGATGCTGAGCCTTTTTTTTATTTCTAGTGTGACAGCAATACACCACCATACTATATAAGCTACTCAAGACTAGGCTATCATTTTTGGGACAATTAGGGCAGGATTCGGGACAAGTGCTTGTATTACGTGACTGTCCCGAATTTTTTGGGACGTCTGGTCATCCTAACTCCTGTCCAGCATAAGAGCAAGGGAGAGGAGAGGTTAACAGTGTTGGGAGTGCTTGTTACTCAAAAGAGTAGTGCGTTGCACTTTGCTAGTTACTTCTTTAAATTGCAACAAGATTACTTTACTTGGTACTACTTTTGGAGAGTAGCTTGTTACTCCTAAGTTAAGTTAAGAGTTGAGACTTGCTTGCGACTTGTACATGTGTGATTTACTCCCACCTCTGCCACTGCATATTGTTGCTTTAATACAGTCTGTTTTCATAGTTGGATGATGAGGAAAAGCTTTGTGTCGCTCTTGACATTGCCATGGCTGTCGAGTACATTCATGAAAAGAATATAATTCATCAAGACATAAAGCCGGGTAACATCTTGGTATGTACAATTACATTCAGTTTAATGTAGTAATAATAATATGCAAATGCTGTATGAAAATCACCAACAATGCTGTAACATTATGTTAATTCTCTTTGTCATTTTACTTTCTGTTCTTTTATCCATAAAAGATTTGTGAAAGGACCAAGACAGCTTTTCTCACAGACTGGGGACTAGCTAACATGCATGACACTCTGTCTCAATTGGGAGTTGTTCGTCATGGAAAATTATGTGGTCCACAGGGAGGGACAGAATCCTATGTGGCTCCTGAAGTCATCCTGGATGCCAAAGAGTGTACCACTAAATCAGACATGTGGTCACTTGGAATCACTTATCTTGAGATGTTCACTAGCTTGATGCCCTGGACACTCAAAAATGCACGAGCACTGCTGGGATTCCTCCATAAACAGACGCCTCCTCACGCTCTTGCTAAATTGCAGCCGTGCCATGATGAAATTGTGAAACCACTGGTTGTCTATGATCCTAATTTACGCAAGACAGCTTCAGACATAGTGCAGGTATTGAGATCTAGAGTTCACCTGACCGGTAGATATGGATTTGAATGAGATGATTTAATGTGCCTCTTGATGTTTAAGTAATTGGTTGTGTAGGGAGAAAAATAGTTTGCCATTATCATTACCTATCTTGTGCTGATGCAAAGGTGGCTTTTAGGGTTGTTTCGTAATTTTAATGCAGCAGACATGAGCATGTTATTTACAGTTTGAACTCTGAACAAACTCAGCCCAAAGTGGGAATATGCTAAACTTGTGACCCAACTCCTTGCAAATTGTATAAAACTATCAAATATGTCTTGCCAGATATGTAATTTGATGTAATGTAGAAGGGGATAGAGTAACACAATGTTGGAATCTCCCCTTTTGTACATTTTCAACATACAGGGTTCATGTCTGAAACCAATGAAAGGGTGAGAGAGTGTTGTGTTACCCACAACAGCAATGTTACTTACTGTAGTAGTAGTATAGTGTAATAGCAAGCATTCAGGGCACTCATCAACAATGACCTGATACTCCATTCTCTTTATTGTAAGTCAGTATGACTTAAAAGTCAGTTTGAATCCATTATTATAAGGTAAAATAACTACATCATGTTGCTTTACTGTAAAGTACAAGCTAAATTGATGAGAATATGGTATGTTTCCTTTCATGGGTAAATGTGTGTAGCCATCAGGGCAAGATTGTCTGTGGTATAGTTATAGTTAAATGTATACCCTGGGTCTTTTCATTTTATAATGTTTCTATTTTATTTTGCATGTGTATGTGTGTTAAAATTAAAATGAATTTTTAGGTGTCCAAGCAGAGAAACCCTACTGTTTTTGTTTAGATATTTAGTATTCCTTAGTTTTTCTCTGCTAAGCATTTGTGCAAAATCAATCTTACACACAGACACACATACACACACACACAATTTTGAATAATCATTCATTTCTACATGTTCGTGACAAAATGTGGGGGAAAGATTCGCGTTTCAGTGGGAATGCTGCAAATGATGTCTTTCTCTTCTAAAGACAATATGTAGGCTACGATACAAAAAATTAACGGCATATTTTTTTTACCGACCCGACCAAACATGACCCGAAGATCATTAAAAATATTTTTCTTGACCCATAACCGCGGGTGTCTGTGGTCGCCCGCTCGATTTGGATCAGCCCGCGCATCACAGACAGGAATACACACACACAAGCACAGACACACACACACACACACACACACAGACACATACAGTACCACACACAGTAGACAGGCAGGCATACACACATACACATGCACCAACACTTACAAGTACAGTACATAAAAATGTACACAAACACATGCATAAACACACCCACACGCATGCACTCACACCATAGACCTCTGAAGTTCGCCTACAAAAAAGCCACCATCTTTGCCCAAATAAGGAGATCCGGTATCTTGAGATTTTTTCTATGGGAAAATAACATGGGGATTTTCAATTATCGCACCTGTTAAACTCTCGCGGGGATAATGACATTGGAAATGCAGACGTTTTTCACTACACAGTTTTGTCCACTGCCGTCTAGTGGATACTGTGATCTTAGGTAAGTGAAGACGGCACACTTTGATCTTTGCTACCCCAGAGCTAACTTACCATGCAACTTGCCATAGGCAGTTAGCTTCAATTAACTCCCGGATCTCCTTATATGGGCAAAGATGGCAGCTTTGGATCCTTTTTGTAGGCGAACTTCAGAGGTCTATTATCCACACACATACACACACTCACAAGTATACACACAGAGACACATAAAACACAACCAGGCTAGCAGACACACACACACACACACACACACACACACAGACACACACACACCATTATCCCCACCACACACTCACAGCGAAAACTCACAGACAGAGAAGCACTCATACACAAAAGCAAGCGCACACATGCACACACTCATTTAGATACATAAAAGTCGCAGTAGGGGATGGGTTAGATGGAAACAAAAGCGTGAATTATATTTGCGGAGACATCATTCACAATGATGTCAAACTCCGTTTCTCAGTTGAAACGTCAGAAAATCACTGTTATAGTGGCTTTACCATTTGTGAATTAGAGTAGGCTAAACTACTGTACATTGCGTTCGCCAAACGCATCGCCACATGATTCTAAAAGTAATGATTGGCCTATGTAGGCCTAGTATCAGACCGTGTTAAAGCACAGAAGTAAATGTTCAAACAACTTACCATCTAACAGCAACTTCTGGTGAGATTACAACCGAGTCAACAAGACAAGCAGCAGCCTCAACCAGAGCCCGCCTATTCCATTGTATCAAACCTGGTTGAGTTCACTCAGAGTTCCTCCAGATGCGGTCGTGAGCTAGCGCAGAATGAATGGGAGTCTATGGGCTAGACGGGTAAGTTTATCTTCATCATTTTAAAAAGCTTAGTTTTTCTCTGGACTCGACGTATATACACGTTTGTCAGTGAAACAAACCAAAACACTACGAAATCGCTTGAGAATTTGACGATTTATGGTGATTTAATTTTCGCTAGATCTTTGCCTGTATTGACGCCAATGCATTTAAGTGGAGAAGAACCCCGCTGCAAGATGGCATCTCTATTGATGCATTCCTTCCTATGAACAGCAGTAGTCAAGGCGACATCTAGTCAATATATATATATCTATGACTTCCTGTAAGCTGAAGGGACCTCAGACTGAACTCTGGCCAGTAGGCTACAGAGGGTAGTATACAGGTTGCACAACATCCTTCTTTCAACAACCAACTCTAAGGGCTCCAGAGAAGTCCCCAGCACAGAATCAGCTTTCTTGATGTGTTGGTAGGCTTTCTTGATGTCAGTGGCTGTGGTGCTGCAGCCCAAACAAAGAAAACTGACTCCCACAGGAAAGTTAAAAGATATAAACAGTGTCTTGCAGCATACAGTAAAGAAATAGCAACTCTTTGCATGTTTTCTGTAGCTCCCCTGTGCTGCTAACAACAAACTTCTCTGGAGCTTCTCTGTGTGTAGAGCAAAACCTCTGCATTTCTGATTTCTTTGTCCCTATGAGACATGCAGCAGCAGTATTCGACACCGTTGATCACCACATCCTTCTACACTGCCTCCACTCTTCCATCTGACTTTCTGACTCCACCCTGGCTTGGTTCACATCATATCTCACTGAGAGAACAGAATATGTATCCCTGGTAGGTGAAAATTCAGTTACACACTCTGTCACCTGTGGGGTCCCTCAAGGTTCAGTCCTCGGCCCCACCCTCTTCACACTGTACATGCTCCCCCTTGGTCGTGTCATCAGCCGGCAAGAAATGTCTTTCCATTGCTATGCTGATGACACCCTACAAAAACAAACCCAACCCCTCTGCAGCCCTATCCACAGTTTCCACTTGCCTGGAGGATATAAAGGCGTGGATGAAGGCAAATTTCCTGCAACTCAACAGCTCAAAAACAGAAGCCATTCTTGTTGGCACTCCACACCAGATCCGGTCATCCACTATCACCTCACCTTCTCCGGCCACGACATCCACCTTTCACTTTCACCCTCAGTCATAAATCTCGGTGTCAAAATGGACCCTCACTTGACTTTTGAGGCCCACACCAAACATCTGTGCAAAACCTCCTTTTTCCACCTCAGAAACACTGCTAAACACCCCCCCCCTCACTCACTCCCCCCGATGCCGAAAAACTTGTCCACGCCTTCATCTCCTCAGGCTGTACTGCAACGCTAGCCTGGCAAGCCAAACTACACAGAAATGTATAGTCTGGGGTCGGACCATTCAGAGTTGAAGCCTGTGGGTGGGATGAACAGTTGTCTTTCAAACTGCCTCTGCACGTAATAGGCCAGCATTTGTGACCAATCGTAGCCGGTCGGCAAAACGGCAACAGGGCTGCCAAGTTTCAGAAAATTGCAAGCGACAGTGAGATGCGTTCATCGAACATTTTTTTGACTGTCTGCCACACTCAAAGCGTGACACTTGGCAGCTCCGATTAGAGTCGCTTTTTTAAGTGTGAACTTACCAAGACAGAGGCAAATAGATGTTACACAGCTCTGCAACAAGTATAGGACAATGATAGACGTAGCAGCCTTAACGTTAACTTGGAAACTCAAAGAGAAACAGCGAATCAACAGTGAAGAAAATCTAGCAAGCAGGAGAACGTTTTAAATCTAATTATCGGAGTCGGCGCTGTTGTGTGTGAAAGATAACCCAGATAGCAAAACTACACTGGGACGGAACTGGGCCACATCTACCACAACATTCGGCACGGATCTGCATAATGGACCTGATCCGGCGTCCCAACGCACATCGGTCCAAAATTGTTTTGTATCCGTTTGACAGATCTGCGGCAGATATGAACTTGCACTCGTCCAGGTCCGTCCCAGATAGCAAAACACACCTGCCACGACATCTGGCACGGATCTGAATAGTGGACCTGATCCGGCATCCAAACGCACATCGGTCCAAAATTGTTTTGGATCCGTTTTACTGATCTGGTGCTAATAAGGGCTAAGATTGCTCCCAACAAACAAGATAACGTCCCGGCGATGATTCAGAGCATGTTAAAGGACGTATTTCTCACCGCAACGTAAAAAGAGGATAAGTGTTATTACCTCGACTTTCACCCAACTTGCTTTTGTGCCGTTTAGCTTTCCCCCCCAAGTAGTTCTGACACGAATTACATGGCGTTCGGTGATTATTCATGGAAGTGAAACACCTGTCATTATTGTTAAGCAGACATTGGCCTACAGCAATGGTTAGCATTTACGTTCATTATTTGATTACCGTATGTGATACTAATTGGTCTTCCCTGTGATTGCGGCTTGTAGAGTGATGATCATGTCCAGATGAATATTTTATTCTTTAGTTAGCTGGATATTTATACCCGGTTAGGTCTGATACTTTCATGACTACGGTGTATTTCCCCCCTAATAAATTACTAAGTCAATGGTCATATCTAGTAATGTTATTGTTCAAAACATCAGTGGAGTAGGTTAGCCTATAAGCTAAGTCCCAACCACATTGTTTCAAAATTCAAAACTAATATTTGCAATGCATGCTGGGAAGCAAACCTCAACAAAGTAGGCCTACACAAAATATAATTAAAGTTATCAGAGAAGGTTATATTTCATATCTAAACCATGAGGTTTATAAAGACTTATTATACGGCTCTTCACAATGCAAGTAGAACGCCCCATTGACATGAATGGGATTTCCCAACGTTCCACCGGTCATTATTTCTTGTTATTCCACTGCTCGGTTGAGTTCCCCATTGTCCTGCGTTCTATAAGGGTGTGCATTAACTTTAGATATACGCACGGCTATGAAGTAGTTCCAATCTGTTGGCCGTATCACACTTGAATATTAATTCGCCAAACTTGTTGTGAAATTTAAATGCACTGTCACGTTACATACAAGCTGTAAAATACAGACGTTCAGATGATAGTAACTTATAGCATATGACAGGGGTGTCATTTAGCTAGTTAGGTGGCAGTAGGCTAAGAAAAATAGCAATCTTTCAAAGTTAACGTTCATCAGAATCCTGGGATGTGCCAGCTTGACAACGGGAGATTAGAACTAACGACTGGCTTTTGGCCATAGCAACCATCCATTTAGAACTAGTAACCGCAGTTTGAGAAATTAGTTGAAATGTGTCTGGGAAAAGTAGTTCTACAAACAAAACAGTTCTAGCGATTAAAACATTTAAATTAGCACCGGAAACGAACACAACGCAAGTGGCAACAGTGGAATAAGCGGGATAATGGACTTCACGCCGTGCGGTTATTCAAAGTTAATGCACTTTTCTAGACGGAACGTCCCTCCGCTTCGCGTCGGGCCGTATCACCGTCTAGAACGTGCATTAACTTTGAATAACCGCACGGCGTGTCGTCCATTATCCCGTACATAGATGACCGCTCCGAAGAAATAATGACCGTTGCCAATGGCAATGGGTTCACTCCGCTAGTTGTTGCGGAAGCCACGAAACCGTAGCCAAGTCATTGCTAAAGACACATTGAAATGAGTTTCTTTTCTCGTTTTGGCAAGTAGCCGTATACTAAGCGCGATAATGTATAGAACGCCGGTCATTATCGGAAAATAATTCCCTTCAGGAAGAAGCAAAACCCCTCCGCTACGCGTCGGGGTTCAGTTCATCCTGTCGGGAATTATTTTCCGATAATGACCGGCGTTCTATACATTATCCCTTACATAAAATTGTGATAAGCAGTATCCTTAATTCTTCTGCAAAGTTTTTTATAGTGGTGAGTCAGTTGGGGATGTTGTGAATGTCTGCCTAAAGTCATATGTAATATGGGACCTGTATTGCAGATCCGTACCACACACAAGAAGCGGACCCGTACCACACATAGAGGCGGAACCGCATTGCAGATCCGTACCACACAATAAGCAGACCCGTACCACACACAAGAAAAGTAGGCTACCACACACAAAAAAAGTATATATTCTATTCTAAGAGGCCGTACTACACACACAAAAAGTATTCTATTCTAAGAGGCGGAACCGTATTGCAGATCCGTACCACACACAATAAGCGAACCCGTACAGGTCCGCTTCTTGTGTGTGGTACGGATCTGCCATAGGCTACGGGTCCGCTTATTGTGTGTGGTAGGCCTACGGATTTGCAATACGGGTCCGCTTATTGTGTGTGGTACGGGTCTGCTTCTTGTGTGTGGTATGGATCTGCAATAGGGCTCGGGCACACACCTTGCATTCTAGGAATATAGCCACCATGTTGGTAGCGTACCGAACGTAATATCCATTCATGTAGATGCAGAAGACAAGAAGCAGAAATATAGTATTAGCGATTCTTTTCCTCTTGCGATCGTGGGTTGCGCTGTTACACCCCACTACACAGCACCAAGAAGGCAACAACTAAGTAACAGGAACACACTAATAGGTGGGAGTAAATCCATAGTAATCCATAGTAAACTAAGGAGTGAGGCAATATGGCTGTAGCGACACCGAGCCCTATTCATGGGTTTCATCAGGTCCCTTTCCACAGGTGTATACAATCAAGCACCTTAATTATCAATGCAGACTGCATGGTGCTTGATACACCTGTGCAAAGGGACCTGATGAAACCCATGAATACGGGTCCGCTTCATGTGTGTGGTACGGATCTGCAATACGGGTCCGCTTGTGTGTGTGGTACGGGTCTGCTTGTTGTGTGTGCTACGGGTCCACTTATTCTGTGTGGTACAGATCTGCAATACGGGACCGCTTATTAGGTGAGGTACAGGTCCGCTTATTTTGTGTTGTACGGATCTTCAATACGGGTCCGCTTATTGTGTGTGGTACGGATCTGCAATACGGGTCTACTTATTGGGTGTGTTAGGGGTCTGCTTATTCTGTGTTCTACGGATCTTCGATTCGGGTCCGCTTATTGGGTGTGATAGGGGTCCGCTTATTCTGTGTTGTACGGATCTGCAACACGAGTCCGCTTATTGGGTGTGGGCTACATCTGGCCCACAGTCAGATACCGTAGGTCCGCTACATACGGATCTAAAGGCTTTCATGCGGATCCGGCCCAAAGGAAATTGCTATCTGGGAAGTTAGATGCCAAGACCCGCCTTTCGTTGCTTCTGATTTGTTTATTGCGTGATGCCTTCGGGCTCAAGGACTCCGTACACAGATAGAGCGTTCTGATTGGCCAGGCTGAACTCGAGCCTGGCGCAGGCTTGTCCTCAACGGTGCGACCCTAGACAATCCCGCTAGGCAAAAATATTTTTGGCCGCTAGGGTGCGTCTAGATTTCTAGGCTACTGCAACGCACTCCTCATCGGGATCCCCAGCAAGAACATCCAACAGGTGGGTCAATTGTGTAGAAATGTGCTGTCCATTTTAGCCCGTGTCAGCAACAGTTTGAACTTCAGTGACGAGAGGTAAGCAAATGTCCGTGTCAGCAACAGTTTGAACTTCAGTGTTGAGAGGTAAGCAAATGTTTTCACAGCAGAGGGTCAGTGATCAGGAGGAGAATATACTGTAGCACAGCAATCGTAGCTGCATTAACATGTTCACAGAGTCTGGTCTTGGGAATACGTTATGTTGTGTATTGCTGTGATCACTCGATCAGTCAAATAGCACAGCATTACTTTAACATTGTTTTTATTGATAGAATTGCTCCTTAACATGGTCACATTTCCAGCTGAATCATCCACATTATCATGACACTTTTTTTGTCAGTTAGCTTTTGGCTAAGCCTATCATATCACTGGCCATCATAACATATTAGGCAACAATTAGTTGACTAAGGGTTCTACTGGTAAAGGTGGGAGAAAATACATTATTTCAAGTGATCTTTACGCAAAAGGCAACACAGATTTACATAAAACACTAAAAAAATGGATTGAACAAACCAGATATGAAACAGAAAGTTATGAAACAGAAAAACATCACTGAAGCTCAGTGACATGTGCCAAATAAAACTCACAGACCACCAAGTCATATCAGAGACAACCTATCACATCAGATTATATACATATACATCAATGTGAAATGAGCTTATGGAGCTTTACTAAACATTGCAAAAAATAATAGAATTCTAAAATATAAGTGAGATACAGTAAATAACTTTGTATCTAGATTGCATGACAGTGACGGTCATATAATCAAACAAGCATTATTTCACTTGAATCTACTAACAGTGTTATAAAAGTGATGCTGAACTACTGTAAATGCATAGGTATTCCAACATTTAAGGGGCCTAAAGTTAATGCATCAGGAGATACATTGAATCATCTCACCATTCAAACCCATATTTAGTGATCAGGTCAAGTCTAGATTTCAATACCTCCACTATGTCTGAGGCTGTCTTGCGTGATTGAGGATCATATTCAACCAGTGGTTTCACAATGTCATCATGGCACTGCTGCAAGTTAGCCAGAGCGTGAGGAAGCTCCTCATTATTCAGAAATGTCAACAGCTCTCGTGAAGTTTTGCAAGTCCAGGGCATCAAGCTAGTGAACATCTCAAGATAAGTGACTCCAAGTGACCACATGTCTGACATAGTGGTACCCCCTATGTCATTCAGGAGGAGTTCAGGAGCCTCATAGAATTCTGTGCCTCCCTGTGGACCACAGAATTGTCCATGACAAGCAACTCCCAACTGAGACAAAGAGTCATGCATGTTAGCTAGTCCCCAGTCTGTGAGATAAGCTTTCTTGGTCCTTTCAGAAATCTTTCATGGATAGCGCAACATAAAGGAAAGAGAAATGACATTTATTATCGTCATATAGAATTGACTTATAAATCACTTTGTATATTATTATTACTGCATTTAATGTCATTTTACATACCAGGATGTTTGCTGGCTTTAGGTCTCGATGAATGACACTCTTCCCATGAATATACTCAACAGCCATGGCAATCTCCAGAGCGATATAGCGCTTTTCCTCATCATCCAACTATGAAAACAGACTATATTAAAGCAACAACAAATATTTGCCACATTCTTAGGGTTTTTTTTTTTCATATTAACTCATGGTCTTCAATTTCAGTTTGATGGTGTATGCCTGGTCATGTGAAGGACAGACAAACACACCTGCTATTCTAACTGGCATGCAATTTGCTACTTGAAAATATCAAGAGAGGTAGATAGCTAGAGAGATATAAAAAAAAAAAAGAAAAAGAAATACCTTAATATGAAAATTGGTATGTAAGATTTGGCTTAAATTGCCACCATGGATGTATTCATTAGCAATGAGGATCTGAGAATCAGTTCTGTTGACAGCAATCATCCGCACAATGTGAGGGTGTGACAGACGCCTGAAAGACAGTCATATCAATATTGTTAACAGACTTAAGCACAGAGATGAATTGCAGTGTGTGCTCATGAGTATGAAATAGAAAATGCCTTTACAATTCACGCATGCTCATTTGACTGTGTTACAATGATTCACACTTACAACGGTATAATGAATTCCAGTGTGTCAGGTGGATTTTGTCCAATGGGTATCAGCTTAATAGCAGCAGGTGTTCCCTGATAGGAGCCTTTATAAACACGTCCAAAAGTGCCTTTCCCAAGGGGTTTGTCATAGAGTATCTTAATGGTCTTCTCATCGACGAAAGGAAGTCTAGTCAGAAGAACTAAAACAAGGACATTGTATCATATTAGACATTCCTTGCATTTGGCAACATGATTATGTTTCCCATTTTATTGAGCACAACAAAATAACAGTTTTTGGAAATTATTCACAGAGATAAATCCATTCAGTGCAAGTTAATATTTTTAAATAGCCAAATTTGTTTTGTTTTGCACAAGCACAAATCCACATAAAACATGACAAATACACAATGCACAAAACAAATATAGTGTAACTCTTCATAATGCTATAGAATGCTCCATTGACTTGAATGGGCCTTCCCAATGACCGAAGGTCTGATATTTCTCGATAACAGACAACGAAAAATGGCTTTTGTGCTTCTTTCTTTCATATCACTCCACAAGTAGTCCGGTCACTTCTTACAATGGAACTTCTAAGGTGAAAGCAGATGGTTGATCAGCTGTGTTCTAAAGAATGTTTGATGTAAGGTCAGCGTGTTGCAAACCATTTGTTTCTCAGCAAAAGCCATGATGAACCGATAACAAACTACAAAAGCACTCGGAGAGTGCAAACCTCGGCCAAGCGTAAACATAACCGCCTCCTGGATCCAGACAGTGATACGGATCACTCCCAAAATGTAATAGTTTCTTCCTTGGGTCATTTCAGACCTTACCAGAAAATGTAGCTAGTAGCTAATCTGAATCGTCCACTTGTCATTGCTCAAGCAAATCTATATGTATTAATATTATTACTTATGTCTATTAATATTGTAGGAAAACTATTTTCTCATTCATTAAAATGTATTCAACTTCAAATTTATGGAAACCACATTCATGAAAGTGTTGGTATGAATGTTGAGTCATGTTTCATGAATCAGTCATGAATGCTTCATGTGCAGTTCATGACAGCTGTTATGAATGTGTTATGAATGAACCCGTCAAGTAAAGTGTTACCTTAATGCCTTAAATAAAAAATGAGGAAATATCTAACATATAAGCTGTAAGCTGGTTTGATTTGCATTGAGCTCAATGAGAATAAGGCTAACTGAAAAAAAAACACCATGCCAATCTCTAGGCATGGTGAAGGGTATGTGGTGATGTGGGGCTATTTTGATTCCAAAGGCCCAGGTAACTTTATCAGGATGCGTAGTATCTTGGATCCATGAAAAAACTGGTCTTTCAAAATAAAAAAAGCCTCTATGGGGATTTAACATAGGGGTTACAATACTTATAACCCCTGTATTTTAAGGAAAAACATCTATTTATTTACAATACATTATTCATTCACAAAGAAAATTGGTGTCCTTACAGGTTGGATATTTCCTCAGCTTTTTTTATGATCAATTTCCAAAAGATGATCTTCCTCTTTTTAGTCAACTTTAGCATGTGTTCAAATAGCCTTATGACTGTATTATCAGAAGTTAAAGAGAAACTGTACGGTTGCAATCGACCAATCAGAGCTGTGTAATAATAATAAGAAGAAAACGTAGAATCACAATGGGTTGCCTCGCAGCTTCGCTGAATGAATGAATGAATGAATGAATGAATGAATGAATTAAGTATTACCCAAGATCTGGCAATTGCAGGTGGGTAATGTGTGGTTAAAAAAACAGACCTGTACTTTTCTCCATTTGCAAGGGTGTCAGCTTGTCATCGCATGGTGGTAAGCTTCCAGAAGAATATCCAGAACTCTGTGCCACTATGGAAGAGAAAGTCCAGATTGTATTTACTCTTACAAATGTGTAAAATCATAAACTTAACTAAACTATATCATAAACTTAACATAAACTTTCCAAGTTTCCATGACTAGAACCAGATTTATAATCAGTAATTTGCTAGTTTTCTGGATTATACACAATGCCAAATATTGTTGTTCGCATTAATAATTTATTTTTAACAGGACAGTTTCTAATAGTAGGATATTATATTGTATGTAATACTATTGTATACCCTGATATTCTTACAGTACAATATCTACTGATTCTACAAACATGCTAGATTGTCAGTATTAACTGTGGGTAGATGGCAAATAAGCTAATTTCACAAAATGTTGGTGTGTTACTATAAGAATATTCTTAAAGGAGAATTCCGGTGTGAAATTGAGCTTAACTGTACCGAAACATGTTAAGGTGTACTCACACGTGTTGTAAGACCCCCAGCATTCCGAACTCCTCCGTTTTCAGCCTAGCTTGCAGTAGGCTTGAATCTATTAGATTGGGCATTACGTAGCCTATGCAGCTAAATCGCTATTTTTAAACCATTAAAAAGGTTCCAAGTAACTCCACACTGCATTGGTAGACTTCTGAGGGTCCTGACATTTAAAACGAGATACTGAGAACTTTGGAAATGCACAGGAAGTTTATTAAAAAAGACTGTTTACAAGCAGTGCCTTCATAGAATCTCTCCGCTGGGCGCCATCTTGGAATCAAGTCGCGATAAGCCGACTGACGAGCACGAACGAACAGGAAGGACAGGGGAACATATTGCTAAAGTAATTCCATAGGAAATATATAGTTATACTGTCTACATGAGCATGATGAGTAACAAAGCTCAAAATGTTTGCAATATGTCCCCCTGTCTTTCCTGTTCGTTTGTGCTCGTCAGTCGACTTATCGCGACTTCACCACAAGATGGCGCCCAGCGGAGAGATTCTATGAAGGTACTGCTTGAATAAACAGTCTTTTTAAATAAACTTCTTGTGGACTTCCAAAGTTCTAAGTATCTCGTTTTAAATGGCAGGACCCTCAGAAGTCTACCAATGCAGTGTGGAGTTACTTTGAACCTTTTTAATGGTTTAAAAATAGCGATTTAGCTGCATAGGCTACGTGTTGCCCAATCTAATAGATTCAAGCCTACTGCAAGCTAGGCTGAAAACGGAGGAGTTAGGAATGCTGGGGGTGACCGAAAGTGCGTCTTACAACACGTGAGTACACCTTAACATGTTTCTGTACAGTTAAGCTCAATTTCACACCGGAATTCTCCTTTAATTGATTACTTATGGAATTTGCAAATTCAAAACTAACGATTAGGAGGATGCGGTCTGCTCTCTGCTTGTTTCATGGGCTGAGTGATGTCCCATTCAAAAAAGTGGCCTTTGTTTTCTGCCACCATCACCTCAATGTTCCATAGGAGCTCTGTTACTTGGGCACGATCATCCTTCTCCCTGTTGTTGAAAACATGGTATCTTATCCCACATTTCTCTACAAGCCACTGTAGAGCTGTTCCTCCACTCTCAATGTGCTGCTCAATGGTTCTTCTTTCCAGCCAGTCCCCCTTGGTGAACAACACTAAAGTGTGACTCCAGACTCTCTCACCCAGAAGCTCAAGGTGTTCCTGCACTGCTTTTCTATGCGCCTCTGTGAATGACTCACTCACATCAATGACTAGGAGTAGGGCATGGGGTCCTGGAGGACAAAGAGACACACTTTGGACTATCTCCTTTTTATCACTTTGAGTTGTCTCCTCTTCATATATATGTTTCCACCAATCAGGTGCTTCGACTATAGTGATGCTTCTCCCTTCTATTTCTCCTTTTCTTTTCTCACACTGATATGTCCTTCCTGAAGTATTAAACTCATCTTTGCCCAGGATGGTGTTTCCAGATGAACTCTTCCCAGAACGTCTGTTTCCTAGCAGTACAATCCTCATCTCTGAGATGTGGGGTATATCATCTGAATAAAGCAAAAGTCACAATTTCAGTATTGCAAAAGTCACAATTGCAGTATATACGTTGCAAATGGGTCTAAACAAGCATATGCGAGCCAAGCACTATGAGTGGGTCTCCATTTGTGTTAGTGTTGTCAAGCATGCGTCCAGTGGATTGTTGAGGTATGCTACTCATTTCGCAGTGATCTTGTGGAACTTGAGTCCTTTTATAGCTCTGTAGAGGTATGTCACTTTCACTGGTATTAGTGTTCATGTATGTGTGTGTCTGCTTGCCTGCTTGTGTTTTATGTGTCTCTGTGTGTATACTTGTGAGTGTGTATATGTGTGTGGGTAATGGTGTGTGTGTGTGTGTGTGTGCGTGTGGGAGTGTTTATGAGTTTCAAGTCTCAACTTTTCTATCAAGAGATATGAAAAAGTTGGAGACCACCGGATCGGTGGTTGGTGGTTTTTAGCCCTTAACCTCAGTTAACACAGTGGGTTCAAAGGCCATTGTAACAGGGGTTATACATTTCACAGTGTTCTCCCTCAGTATCTCATCTGTCTTATATTACATTTTTAGCCTTGTGTGACTTGATCCACTTGGCCATTTAAGCCCCTCAATTTAGTCGCCTTTTTCATTTTTGACAACTTTTGGACATATTCTAAGGGATCAATAAAGAGTAAAAATGGGATATAACATTTTTATCCTGTTTACAGGATGGCAATCTGATCCCTCAAACAGAAAAAATGGGTTTAAACCCCATATTGTCCTTCTAAGAGGTTCATAAAAATCAAACCAACACCTCCTTCAGCCAAGACAACTGGGATATTGGGATATTAAAATGGACAGGTCGGATCTACCACATTCACATGGTCTACAAAGTGGCATACTACTGCAGGAAAAAAGAAATGTTGGATTTGCATTTCATCTTGTCCTTGAAAAAAGGCAATACAATTGGCATTTTTAGGAAAAAACACCATTTTGGCCATCTTTGAAGGCCCATAGCCTCGAAATACGAAAACTTACCATCTCAATGTTTTTTTCAACATGTTCTCTTACTCATGGACTATATGTAAAGTTTTAAAAATGTGAGTACTATCCATTTATGACCATAAGAGAACAAAAACAGTTTTTTTGTTTTTCATTGCTTAAAAAAAATATGGGTTTGTTTCGATGAATAAGTCTTCAATGGTGGGAAGGACTGTAATTCCTTTGTGATATTGGACAACTAAACAGGGTACTGCCCCAGTGTTCAAATTTTTAGAAAATAATATGGTAGCCTTAAGACAGGAGAGGGGTTTAAAAAAAGTGGTGCTCATTAAATACAGGCATTTTCAGCCTTTTTTAGGACACGTCTATCCACATTTGAAGAGCCATATCTCAGAAACTAAACAAGATACCAAGCTAAAATTTTGGTTTTCTTCTAATGAGACATGGAGGAACATTTGGACCCAAAATCAGGAAAAACTGAGGACCATGGTGTCGGACCTGTTCCAACTGATATGGAATTGGCCATACGGCGGCCATATTGAATTTTTGGCCAAAATTGAACATGCCCCAAGTCTTAATCTGTTCCAATAGGGGTTCTGACCAGGAATCCATTGAGAAAACTTTGACCAAAAACTAGGCCCAAAACTTCTAGCAAATGACCTGTCTATGATGATCTTTGGTTCAGCGCGGGGGTGGAGTGGCCCCTGGGGACCAAACGCAATTTTTCCGTAGAAGCCTATTGGGGTTAGTTTCATGTGCCCCGGTGTTACGGTGTCCTGGGAATCATTGAAGAAAAATTCAGGAAGTAGATGACGGGAAAAAAGAAAGAAAACAAAACAGGATTAAGCATCCTGCAGGATTGTACCCCCGCTAGATCGCTGAGAGAAGGAGAGACAAAGATAGAGCGAGACATCTTTAATGCTTAATTTTGTCTGTTCGGGTGGGTCAGATTAGATCTCCAAAATAGGTTGAGTGGGTGAGAGTCGTAACAATGCACAACCCATGCCTCACTAGTACACAGGGAATGAAAATCCCCTGTGTTTTGGGGTAAGGATAGTTTTTTGGAGTGAACTGCAAGACAGACATTTGAAAATCAAGCTGATTTCATTTTTGATCATCTTGGAGAAGAAATAAACAGTGGTTCTTAAACGTTTCGCTTGGCAGCGCCCCCCAAAAAACATTGCCCAAGTCTTGCAATCCCCTTCTGTCCATCCAGCAAAATTGGGATAGAATAGCAAAATTCAAAGGATAACTCATTCATCATGTATAACTTGCACTCCTGTGGCACAAAATAAATCCCATATTTCCAAGAGTAAGCTACAATGGCAGTGCAAGGGAAGAAACAGATAAAATGTTTACCTGTCACAGTGGCAGAGTGGATTGCAGCTTGCTGAACAGTGTTCATTTTCTGTCTCAAAATCTGACAGCTATGTGTTGTGCTGTGAGGAGGGATGATGATGTTTAATACAGATCATAACATTGAACAAAATGGTTCATTCTTGTAATACATGGAAGTTACTGTCCCCCTCACAAGCACAGTTGTACAGTAAAATGGAATAACATGTAGGCCTAAAGTGAATTCCATCCATTATTCTGTGTGTGTGCGTGTGTGTGTGTGTGTGTGTGTGTGTGTGTGTGTGTGTGTGTGTGTGCTAACTTTGAAACTGCTACAGTATATGCTTGGAACATTGTAACAGTCTGTGTTTTCCATTTTTCCCTTACAAGGCTTTTGAATAAGAAATAAGAAATATTGTAAGTCAATTTGACCCCAAGCAATGTTTAACATCATAAAATATATGGTTCACTTTTTTCATGACTTTTCCTCATTTGAAGTAGCCTGACGAGCCAGACCCACATCAAGATGTAGGGTCTGGACACTCACCGTAGACAGGGCTCAATCGGAGGGGTGGGATAAACAGTTGTCTTTCAAATTCCCTCCCCGCAATAGGAGAACTCTAAACGAATCATCTTCTTGTTTTCAAGTAGCAGGATGCGTAACCTTCCCTCTCCACGCAATAGGATAACGCTAAGCGAATCATCTTCTTGTTTTCAAATAACAGGATGCGTTACCGTCGCAACTTCTCGTCGCATGTCAGTCACCATTATGTTAAGCCCTGTGATTGGATCGCTGGTGCTGGGGGTTCTCAGCTCCCTGGCTCAATGGATCGTGCCTAGACTGCCCCGCCAGCCAAATTAAATTTGCTGCCGCTAGGGGCGTCTAGATTTCTAGGCTACATTTGAAGGGTACAACAGAGTAAACATGAAATTTGCACAAAAATATTTTTCCAATGTCCTGTAAAAAAAAAAAAATTATGTTGGTGTTCTTGGGGTCAATTTGACCCCATTTTTATGAAACATGAGGTAAATGAATATTTGACACATTATGGATATTATTATTACAATAGTATGAGAACATGTTGTTATTATCATTATTACAAGTACATATTACATATAGTTATTTTGGCAGGTCTGAAAAAGTCCAAAAAGTCAGCCTTTGGGCTGTTGACACTGGATTGGCCTTAATGCCAGCCAGGGTTCCACTGTGTTTTCAAAAAAGTTGCCGGCTTCTTTTAAAACGCGACTGCAACCGTCTTTTTTCTGCAGCTCGAAGTTGAGAAATGTTTTTTTTTTTTTTTTTTTTTAACTATTTTATTGAAACAATGTGAAAATACAAAGATCACCACAGCTAAATACAAATGAAATGGTCATGCGTCATGCTTACGTCATGCTGTCTTTTTTACAACTGACCAATCATAAGCGTTTAACGAGACCTGTGGTTTCCCATGACAACAGGTAAAAAATGGTGAAGGTGACAGAACATCGGTCGAGAGACTCGTTTTTGAACATGACTTCACAACTTTGCCATAAAATACTCAAAGCAATAGTCAACCCCATTTTTCTCTTTCGCGATATTTTGTGTCCACACGTCCGTTAGTCACTTTGCCTATTGCATTAAAAACGCTTCCGGCTGCTTTTGGAATAAAAACGCTGGCAGATTTTTTTTTGCAAGATGAGAAAACGGTCTGCACAACTTCTTTTGTCAGGAAAAGGACGCTCCGTAGCCTTAGTAGTGATGTTGATATTTAAAGATTTAATATCAAATATTTTTCTTACCTGAAACACCGTAGAGGGATATCACACAGGGATATCACATGAAACCAGGAAACATGAAGATGTGGTCATACTGTACCTGCCACTATAGGTCAGGGTTCAGGTTATTATTTAACTGCTAGCTTTTATTACTCTGTGTCAAATGTGCTCATATTATATATATGGGTCCGTGAAACGCTTTGCAGTGCTTTGATCTATTTGCAGAATTCACATGAGAAAAACTTTAATTATACATTTGTTAGACTAGGCTACTCAGCAAATGGACAATTGATGCTATTTTTAACTTTCGAGTGTGGTTTTTGAAACGGTAAATAATGAATTTGAAACAAAACTAAAGTTGAGTCCATTTTCCAATTTTCCATTCCTGCATCGTGGTTGGACTGAACCAAACGCGCCAAGGGATGTACGGGTGGCGCCTCTGGCCAGTTGTAGAGATAAAACGACCAACACAGTACAAATACAAAGAAAACACATGTCATCTCATCTCGACTATAGACCTCTGAAGTTCGCCTACAAAAAAGCTACCATCTTTGCCCATATAAGGAGTTACGGTATCTGACGATTTTTCCTATGGGAAATTAACATGGGGATTTGGAATTATCACACCTGTTAAACTCTCGCGGGGATGACAAAATCGGAAATTCAGGTGTTTTCCTGAACACACTTTTGTCCTCTGCCTTCGAGAGGAATCTGTGATCTCCGGTATGCGAAAGCGGCAGACTTTGATTTTCGCTACCCCAGAGCTAACTTGCAATGCAACTTGCCATTAAGTTAGTTAGCCAGTTAGCTCTGGGGTAGCAAAAATCAAAGTGTGCCGACTTCACGTACCGGAGATCACAGTATGCACAAGAAGGCAGAGGACAAAAGTGTGTTCAGGAAAACGTCTTTATTTAAGACTATGTCGTGCCCGCGTGAGTTTAACAGGTGCGATAATTCAAAATCCCCATGTTATTTTCCCATAGGAAAAATCGCCAGATACCGAATCTCAAAGATGGCAGCTTTTTTGTAGGCGAACTTCAGAGGTCTATGGGCGCAGCATGTTTGTTGATAGGTCGTAGGCTAAGCCCAACTCGGGGTACTTGCAAGGTAAAGGGGGGCGTTCTTCCGTAAAATGCCGCAAGAAAGCTGGGTAATTTACATTTTTCAACTCGGGCGGGCGACTTACAATACACATGGATCGCAGGGTAAGGCCCATGATTATATTATATCTGATTATATTTCGAGTTGGAAACGCCACATGTTGCGAAGCACTGGCCGAGTCGTGTTTATTTTCTATTAGCATTGGTACTAGCCACGTTTACCAACACCAGTTTGAAATATGTCTTCATTTAATATTAGGCATACTGTATGTAACCTGCATTGTGTGGAACCACCGCGGTCCAGCCCTGCACACGGCCGGACTCGAACCCGCGAGAGAGCAGCACCTCGGATCGGGAGTCGAGCGCGCTAACAATCCAGTTAAAAGCCCAGGCTACTAGCTTTCATGCCAGCAGCTAATGCTGTGCGATACTACGGTATATATCGTTGTACGACAGAAAAATGTCTATCGTACGATATAGTCCTCTACCGTTTATATCGTAATTTTAACTCGTGTGGCTGTGACTGCTAAGACAATTTAACTGCAGGTGCGTTGCCGCTTCTCACAGCGGGCAACGTAAACTTAATTTACTGACTCGGGATGGGTGGCCAGGCAAATGAACGCAGGCAGCTAATAGTAAACAAATTAAACTTTTTTGACGTTGGCATAAAGACTAGTGTTGCACGGTGCACCGATACAACGAAAGTATTGCAATACCCTGAAATTAAAAATGTCACAACACCTAATGTAAGCCTACTTTACAATACGTTTAAGAATGACTGTGTTCTTCTGAAGAAGCGGTACGCGCAAGGCAGGTCTCCCCTAAAAGCTAGCCTGTGGCTGTGCGTCTTCCCCCCCCTCACACACACTGGTATGCACAGCAGTGCTATTAACAGCGAGACATTGCTGCTAGTTTAAGTGATGCTATTGTAACACACAAGTATAGGCTAATATCAAGTTGATTTGCTCACTTGCATCTCTCAAATGTGTGTTGCTAACCAATCTAGGCTATGGCATTTAGATCATTTAGGCTTACTTGGGTTTAACATCATTATTTTCTCACGTATTTCTTAAAGTGACAGGCACTTAATTACACCTACTGTACACAACCACAACTGTTAAAAAAAAAATGTTTAGAAATTATGAGAAAAATTTGCATTCATGTGTGGATGTAAATATATAATTTTAAGTAGAAATTCTATATCGGGATATATATCGTTATCGTGATAACTTTTTGTCCATATCGCACAGCACTACCAGCAGCGATCTTGAAGCGTCGGGGAGTGAGGTTTACTAACGTTCTACAGCATAGCTAACTAGCACCTGTTACATGTAGGTAGCCTATTACAGTAATATGAGTGATTGAAATCCTCATTTAAACATCCAAAGCAGTCCACAAACAATGAAAACAGTTCATATTTACAAGTCTCACGGAGCGCTGCCATTTTGGAATCTGTATCAGAAACCTTGTCTCCTCTGAATTCAACTGAGCAGGGCAGGCAAGTTCACCATCAGAGTAAAGGGGACGTGTTAGTGTGTGTCACTAGGCAACATCCTGTGTTTCTCCTTGGACCTCTGAGACGGATGGATAATAAAACGCACCATTAGATCTTTGAGTTCAGCTGATAGATAGATAGATAGATAGATAGATAGATAGATAGATAGATACTTTATGATCCCCAAGGGGAAATTCAATACATGATAAATGAGGCAAAAGGCAAAAACAAAAGTGCTGAGTTAATCATTTTCATTGTTGCTAGAAAGTGCATTGCATGTATCGCCTCTTGTCAGGGTAGTACTAATACAGGGTGAGAGGTAGGTGGCCATTATTTGCTATAACACTACTTTTAGTGAAGCTGAAGGAGCCTCAGACTGAAGGTAGGCCTACTCCGGCCAGTAGGCCACAGAGGGGAGTACAGTTTGTACAACATCCTTCTTTCAACAACCATCTGTAAGAGGTCCCAGCACAAAACAAGCCTTTTTGATGCGTTGGTGGCTGTGATGCTGCAGCCCAAACAAACAAACAAAAAACTGTACTGAGTGACTCCCATAGGAAGGTAATATATAAATGTCTTGCTGCATATATTGAAGAAACAGCAACACTTTGCTTGTTTTCTGCAGCTCTCATGACATGCTTCTAACCACCCATTCACTTTAGTTTTCTAGTCCAGGAGCCTCTGTCAGCGAACCACTGTTGGCAGGATTGTGTGTGGGAATGAAGAGATCAAATAACATGATCTGCACAGTGCTGTCTATTTTATCCAGGTGAGAGTAGGCTTGTTGAAGCAGCTATTCTGTCATTTCAGGACTTTGAGCCTTCGTGCTACAACTTCATTTGCTGTACTCTGGCCAAATGTCATTTGATAAGGTTATGATAAGTGTACTTAGGGAGAGGGGGTATTTTTGTATAGCATGGTGGAGAAACAATGTATTGCAGGTGACCCAAATACATGGATAGAAACAGAGAGCTTTGATAAACAGGAATTACTTTTATTTTCTTTCGCTACTCCAAGCGGAGGAAAGGGGACTGAGAGAAGCGAAGTGAAATGTGAGAACAAAAACAAGTGAAACAAAAACCATAACTCAATAAACATGGGGATAAGGACAGGGACGCTGGGACAGGGAACAGCTGTGACTGCACCTTATTATTAGTAATAGGATCCTTGTAGTATTATATTTATACCTCTTAGCAGATGATTTTGTCTGGTTTTGTCTAGAATGATCAGTTTTAAGTAAAGGCTAAATTAAAAAAAATAATAATATTTAAGAGAATAATAACAACTACAAAGCATTGCTGAGGGCCTTCTAAAGTATTCTTGCTCAAGTGCAGGTCACCAACGGGAGCAGAGAGTGAAATATAATGCGTTGAACTTGACCCAAGAATGGTACATCATTTTTCAAAATCGTCTGTACAGGTCGAAGTGCATTAGGCCTAACGTACATCTGAAACACAAAAACACATTTTTGCTAGTTGCGGCGAGCCGTAGTTCAAACGACTAGGGCTCCCTGCAGACTTGTCGCTACCAGTCGCTTGCCCTCAAAGCCCATCAGTTGTGTTTTACCTTATGTCTTGATTGTGTGATGACGTTATCACCAGCAAAGTCAAACCAGTGAAGCAAACTCTATCTGGTCCAATTTGCTAACATATCTAGTATAATACTATATAGTATTTGTTTTATATATATATATATACAGTGGGTATAGTAAGTATTCACACCCATGCTAAAGTTGACTAAAAAGAGGAATATAAAATCATCTTTTGAGAATTGATTGTAATGCCTTAATTCAAAAAAATGAGTAAAAATAAAACCGTTGAGGACACTAATTTTCTTTGTGATTGAAGAATGTATCGTAAATAGATAAATGTTCTTCCTTAAATACAGGTTGCATAAGTATTCAACCCCTATGTTAAATTCCCATAGGAGCAGGAGGATTTTTTATATGTTTTTATTTTTAAAGGCCAGCTATTTCATGGATCCAGGATATTATGCATCCTGATGAAGTTCCCTTGGCCTTTGGAATTAAAATAGCCCCACATCATCACATACCCTTCACCATAGCTAGAGATTGGCATGGTGCTTTTTACAGTTAGCCAATTAGCCTGTTTGATGCTCATTGAGCTCAATGCAAATCAAACAGGCTAATAGGCTAACTGGAAAAAGCATCATGCCAATCTCTATCTATGGTGAAGGGTATGTGATGATGTGGGGCTATTTTAATTTCAAAGGCCAAGGGAACTTTATCAGGATGCATAATATCCTGGATCCATGAAATAGCTGGCCTTTAAAAATAAAAACATATAAAAAATCCTCCTGCTCCTATGGGAATTTAACATAGGGGTTGAATACTTATGCAACCTGTATTTAAGGAAGAACATTTATCTATTTACGATACATTCTTCAATCACAAAGAAAATTAGTGTACTTAGCGGTTTGATTTTTGCTCATTTTTTGAATTAAGGCATTACAATCAATTCTCAAAAGATGATTTTATATTCCTCTTTTTAGTCAACTTTAGCATGGGTGTGAAAACTTACTATACCCACTGTATATATATATATATTGTTACTGCAACTTAAAAAAAAGTGGAGGGTGACACTCACTGGATCTCAAACCGAAAACAACCTCCGATGTTGCGGGCAGGCCTGTCCTAAATCTTTTTGAAAATAAGAAGTGCTTCATTGGAGCTCTAGAAGCCAAATTTTGGACTTTTTCGTTAGAAAACATCAGCTACAACACAAAACTCATCCGATACGTGACCATTTGGGACATAGTTGGGACATTCCATAATTAGAGGACATTTTGGCATTTACACTTCTTAAAAATAAATCTTCAATTTTAACATGGTATGTTGAATATTTAAGAAATATGGGTCATAAACTACTAAATTATATGATTTGTCAAGCTCAGCCATCGATGGTACCTTTTCCACCACATATGTTTTATTTGCTATGTGTATGTCCACGCAACCCTGTTACTAATAACATATTAGGCCTATATCTTGCAAATAATCACAACAATCTTACCAAAATTAGTTTTTTTTTTTTTTTTAAAGATTATTTTTTGGGGCTTTTTATGCCTTTAATTGGACAGGACAGTAGAGAGTATGACAGGAAGCGAGAGGGAGAGAGAACTGGGGTGGGATCCGGAAAGGACCACGGGGCGGGAATCGAACCCAGGTCGCCGGCGTGCGGTGCAGGTGCCCCAGCCAGTCGCGCCACGGCTGTGGCCAAAATTAGTTTATTTTGAGATGTGATTGGATCTGAACATGTGCCACACTATGCAGTAATGATGCTGTTCTAACAGAAGAAACGTAGAGATTCCGGCTATTTATTTTAAATGTGTAAAATATGTAAATATTTTTATAATATAAAGTAAATTCTTGTCCAAATATATGAAATTATACAAATAAATTCATTTTTATTATTTAACTAAACATATCCACAAACACCCTGCTAACTATGATAATAGCATGTTATTTAATTTCAGTAACAGGGTTGCGAAACCAGTGCTAATACAGCCTCTAGCTAATGAACAAAGGCTAGCTGGTTGATTTAGCTATTTGCCAAGGTCAAGGACCAATGTAGTTGTACAAATTTAGAAAATAAAAATTTGAATTATTCAATGTTATTCTTAAAATATGGGTAACAGGGTTGAGTGGTTTAGCTTGACGGACTCGGTTAACAAAGAACAATTCTAAAAAATATCACAAATGCAAGAGGGCACACACCTTTGGTCTACCCATGGATTTTCAAAATGCCTGGATGATGTAATTTCCTGTTTGTAATATGACATAATATTTTAACCTGTCTGAAAAAGGCTTGAGAGAAAAAGTGTGATTGCAGTAGCCTACTTCTGGAGAAATTTTGTTGCAACCCGAGAGATAATAAAGCGTGGAAAACCGTTCACGGATGGTGATTGAAGTTAAACTTCATGTAATGCACCAAATATCGTACAGCAGAGTAAGGAGCATTGTTGGGCACTACCCGCAAGCGGTTTGGCGATTCAGCCAATCACAATCAAGAGCCGGAACTATACATTTTAGAATCTTAAAATAGAAATGCAATGCTAACTTCTAACTGTAACATACTCTGTGACAGAATCAACTTCTAATGCAGGTCAGCTCTGAATGAAAGGGTAACAGAAAAGGGCACACGGGGGACTGAAACGGGCTGTTGAGACACTACAAGTGGACATGTTTACATGAGCCTGGACCTTGAGTTTGCTCTTTCATTTGTGTGAGTTAAGCCCAGCGCCCACCGGACACGGACATGACGCGTCGCGACAATATACAAATTAGAACTCCATTGTTTTCAATGGAGCAACGCCCACTGGAAACGTCCGACTGCCGCGCAGGAGCCGCACAGAGATAGAAAACTATTCTAAAATCCTGCGCGTCAAGCCGAGACCAGAACGCTGCGTCCCGTGGGCGCTGGCCTTAAGGGGAGCATACACACAAAAGCAGAGCCTCAGTATATTTGATACTGAAGATACTGTCTAAAATACTCTAATTAACCAAGGTTTACACATTGATTTGCAAAATATCTTATGAGCTATTGGGGCGGGCTATACATGGGGATGCATGTTTTCTGTCTTGATGTCTGATTCTGAATCATTGTAAAGTAGTGTTAAATAAGCTAGGTTATACACAGTTGTGGTCCATTTATGTGCATTTAGTGTAAAGCACTGTGCTGTGGTTATACACAACACAGCCAATGCTCTGGAAATCACTGTGCACTAATACAAATTAATTTAATTAAATCACACAAAAAACAAAATACAAGCTGTTATATATCTGACTGATCAGTGTGCTGTAAAGTAAAGTAAAATTGAGAAAAGGCTATCGACAAGAGCCAAAAGCCCTGTTCTATGATCATGAATGAACATTTTAAGTACTGTAGGTATTTTGAAATGAAATGACATACCATATTTGGTGAAGCAAGCTTTGTATTTCTTATCTGATGGGTGACTGTGTGGTCGGGTTTTCAAACAGTGTCTTGAAATGAAGAGGCGGATCTGCTCCTCCCCTTGCTGGAATGAATTCATCAGGAGAATTTGTATGTTAACCATCAGATCCTGGATGGAGTGCTGATCAACAAAATAATAATACAAACCATTATGGAATATAAACAATGTTCTAGTTTACTCACTGCATAATAGTAATATGAAATGTGCAGAAACCATGTATAATTAGCGGTAACACTTTATTTTAATGTTTCGCTGTTACAGTGTACCTAATTAGGTACAGTGGTACAACCTGTGTTACAACATGCACTAGCATGTACTAACATTGTACTTGCATTATGTATTTGTTAGTACCTACTTATAGTTGTTATATTCTTAGCTCAAGTCAAGGCCTCATTGTCCTCAGTGTACATGTAACAGCTGCACTGCAACACCTTTATTACTTTTGATACAGTGGAATAAACCTGTTAAGTATACCAGTTACTGAGCTGACTGGACCTAAGAATGGTTTGTATATCAAGTCTATCATGACTAGATTTACCCCATCCAGCAGGTCTCAGGTCAGCCCTTTGCCTCTGATGAGAAATGTAGGCAAATTGTCAAAGTTTTGTAAAAGCACTCAGTATTACAATGTAACAACTATATGTAGGTACCCACAAATACATAATGCAAGTACAATGATAGTACCTGATAGTACATGTTGTTACACAGGTTGTACCACTGTACCTAATTAGATAGATACACTGTAATAGCGACACATTAAAATAAAGTGTTACCACACATGGCATTACATTTCACATTTTTTTTAACCAAAGGTAGGTTAGAAATGCAAACGTATTTGAGAATACTTTCCTTGCACAGGGGCACGATGGTGGCAGCCTCTGGATAGAACAAACACGCTTCTGATGCCCCAATAGGAAGCACTACATGATCAATCATTGGAAAGCACTATACGATCAATCTTGTGCATCACAGCACATTCGCAAAACGTCCAAAAACATTGGTGGTAGTGTGTATGAATTGGACATCATTGTGCAATACGATATCTAAAAAATAGATATAAGAAGTGCATGATTACTTTCCCTGGGGTGTTGTCTTATAACAAATGGGAATGTGGGATTGAGCCAATGGTGTTGCAGCGCAAATACGTTACTTATGCCTGAGAGCTGCAAACTGTCACACACAGAGAAGTTGTGCATTGAGTTTTTATGGATATACTGTACTGTAGCAATCAGGCAAAAAGGGGTACTCTGGTGTGCTGCTTGCTGTTGTCCACCCATCCACACAAATAACTGAGTGACAAGTTTAACTTCAAATGTTGTGTTGCAAAGAGTTCAAAACAACTTTGAAGGCATGTGCCTGATTTTCTTTGATTTTAGATTCAGATGACTGAGGTCACCAATACGGAGTTGGCTATTTGCTGTCAGGAACAAAGAGTATGTTTGGATGAGATGTGTTTAATATCAGTTCATGGCATACCATTTCTTATGTGTTTGACATTGAGATGTGCTCAATTGCAGATGGATGCTTCAGTCAGCAGAGTTCTACAGCTGGATGCATTGGTCTGCAGGCCCGAGGATTGCGAGATGTGGCATCTACAGTATATGAGGATGCTGTGGTTTCATATCTGATCAGTACAGGAAGCTGAAAGGACTTGTACAAGGAGATATGGTCGCCATGGCAGTGACACAATGACACAGATCTCATGATTCCGCATGTTCACTAACAAACCCTCTAAAACAGAACGTTCATGTTCTTGAGCAAGTTACTCCTAAGTCTACAGTACATCTTATTTGTAGAAGATGGCCAGTGAAGATGGCCTGTGACACAGTGGCCTGCATCCTCTCAACCATGTTACATAATACACTCCTGCACTTTGCAGAAACTTGTTATTTCCCAACTGCACTGTGCAGTGTTGTCTTTTTAAACTGCTGGATGCTTTGCTTCCGGTCACACAGAGCTTTGCATTTACTGTCTGCAGGATATTCATTTGGTCTGAAGATCACTGTGTATTAGGATACGCTTTTCCATTAGATAAAAAACACGTTGGACCTGTTAAGGTAAACTGTTTCCTAATGATATTTTGCAACAGACATTTTTGGAAAACTATAGTGAAAAGGTCTGTTAGGCTACTGTCCATGCACAGGGCACAAAGCTCGAGGCATGGTGCTGGAAGCAACTCAAATCTAGCGTCAAACAGTCTTCCAAACAGAACTGTCTGGACATGTACAGTAAACTAAACACGGTTCCCTCAACTAGTTATGTACATATAGTTCAAAAGTGAACTGAGGAATGCCAAAACACTTGAGATCCTGCTGCTATCAAACACAGCCACCGTAAGCTTGGTGGATGGGCTGAGTTTGTCAGATAGTCTTCCGGAAGATTATTCATTGTATTTCAGAAGTGGAGAACGAGAGAGCCACTATTAGACCAACAACAGCATCGTGAACTATCTATTTTTGCACACAGCCTGTACAAAGAAGTTACATTTACACATTGTTACATATTATTACACATTTATAAATACATTTTGCCATTATGAGGTGTACATGGCTCTTTGAGTGTAGACTTTCTTTTGTGGCTTCGATACTACATACTGCCCAAGACGATGTCACCAAATGGACACCATCCACCTTATCCATACAGACACAGAGACCATAAAGAGGACAAGGTCTTTGTTGACGCAATTTAGACTATCCTTCTCTGCCTGGCTATGCACTTTGAGTTTCTACTGGGGAGAATCATGCAGCTTAGCTGGCAGTGCCTCACAGGCAGAAAACCAGCCTGGCAATTGAGCTGCCAACGAGCCTTGGGATGAATTCTTTCTTGTTTCTCTTCTATCTCCTACCCTGCTCTTCTCTCTATATCTGTCTATCTACAGTATCTATCTATCTACAGTATCTATATATCTAAATTTATTTGGTTTAATCAATATGAGTTCCATTGAAGTTTATGGTTTACCATATAACATACAGTTAGCCATTTGTATATCTCTCTTTGTGTGTGCCATGCCACAACTCTGCTACTAGCTCACGAACTTGGTAATATTCTAGGTGAACCTATTCCTTTTATGTATAGCAGTTTCTCGCTATTTCAATATTTACCACAGATGCCCTGTTCTGTCCAATAATGTTGAAGACGCTCTAAACCTTTGCAGTCAATGTGATTCTCTTCCCGTGCTGTCTATAACACTTTCTAAACATTTACCTACCCCAGTGCCCCCTTATTTATAAACCATAGCCCAATATTTCTATAAATGTAGTCCCTGGTTCAAGGACAAGTTGGATAACTGCTCACTCCCACTGTACAACAGTATAAACAGTGAGATCTTATATTCAGGTCTGTTTACAACACATATTTGTCAAATTAACTAAAAATATAATTCTCTACACATTGGTAAAATGTTCAATGTATCAAAGAAGCTGAATGCTATACAAGCTGACATTCTTTTTAATTGATTAAATGATATGTGGTATTAAAGACACTGTACACAGCATTAGATGCTTAAATGTTCTTTTTAATGACTTATGGAATGCTTTCATTCATAAAAAAGGGATCACTTCCCAACTGCTGTGATGGACCCGGCCTCACGGCAAGGAGTAATTTTATCATTCTTTTCAACAACTCTAAAGTTGCATTGCTTCCAGTCATACACCACCTCACAGTCAGCAGGTAAATCTATTACTCTTCCCATTCTGAAAAAAAAGAGAAGACATACACAGAAACACATTAAACACTAAATTCATGATCAATAAAATAATAATTGCTTTGGATGGTTATTACTATATCGATTACTTCATTGGTTATTATGCCTCTGTTGGTGTATGTTTTGCTTTGTCTCTGGGAAGGTTTACTGAATACTTACTGGTCACAGCAACTCATCGAACCAGAACTGCAGATACACTGGTGACATCTGCTGTTTGTCCATGTTGTTCCAATAGTATGGATGGTTTTATCAACTTCATCCTCACATTTGTCTACACAAAACAAATTAACTCCTGAGCAACACCGGACTTGACATCTTAACAATTGGTTAACAAGTTACCAAAGGGTCCGTGAGGAGGTTAATGAGGTTAATGACTTCCTACCCACCAGATAAGAAACAATACGTTTATGCATTAACATTCTTTACCCTTTGAGGCCTAAGCTATTTTCAGTGTAATGTTACTCCCTTTACAGTACTTCTAGGGTGTTTTCATATTTATTGTACCCTAAAGCTAACAATAAGGAAATATCCAACCTTGAAGGGAAGTAAAATTGCATAAAGAAATGAATATTTTTAACAAAAACAAGTCGCCCCCAATTATTGACACCTTGACAGGTGATATTCACTAATATTCTACATATTTTGTGTTGTAACTTTATGTTTTCATTAGACAATGAACTGTGTTGACACATTGCCGAAATAATACATTGGTCTTTACCTCCTTGGATGTAGTCCACGTGCCAACAGTAGGAATGAGCCAGTGCAGCCAGTGCACACAGCATCAGCAGGACACCTACAGATCTCTTTACAGAGCACACACACACACACACACACACACACACACACACACATATTCAGCAGGACACAGATCTCTTTACAGAGCACATAACACACACACACACACACACACACACACACACACACACACACATATTCAGCAGGACACAGATCTCTTTACAGAACATACAGTATAACACACACACACACACACACATATTCAGCAGGACACAGATCTCTCTACAGAGAACACAACACACACGCAGACATGATCAGCAGGACATCTCTCTACAGAGAACACAACACACACGCAGACATGATCAGCAGGACATCTCTTTACAGAGAACACAACACACACGCAGACATGATCAGCAGGACATCTCTCTACAGAGAACACAACACACACGCAGACATGATCAGCAGGACATCTCTCTACAGAGAACACAACACACACGCAGACATGATCAGCAGGACATCTCTTTACAGAGAACACAACACACACGCAGACATGATCAGCAGGACATCTCTTTACAGAGAACACAACACACACGCAGACATGATCAGCAGGACATCTCTTTACAGAGCACATAACACACACGCAGACATGATCAGCAGGACACAGATCTCTTTACAGAGCACATAACACACACGCAGCATGAGCAGGACACGTACTGTACAGATTTCTTAACAGAGCACAACACGTTTGCTAAAGAAACTTCTGCCCTTTAAAGCCAACAGGATATAAAAGGCAATAGGTAGCCTACTAGACCGTAAACTTGAAGTGAGTCTTGAACTTTTTCAGAACACTCAATGAATCTGGTCCATATTTTGTTTAGCCTATATCTTGGAATACCAACATAATATTTACAACTACAATAAATATCAACCCTACAATACAATTGTACAATGGATTTTATAAACTAACCCATCCGTTCCAAGATGTGTTTCAGTAGCTCATTAACACTTACCATTCTTTCAGATAAGACTTCCTTGAATTATTTCAATGTACTAGCTCATCAATCAGTCTGTATCCGATATCTCGGCATGGATCTTTTTATCCCTACTGGTGAGAGAGGGAGGGTTATGTCCACTGTTCAGTGGGCCAATAAGAGACAAAGATGTTTGGTAAACACTTATTCAGTTCCTCTTAGCTTGTGTAATTTTGCTGAACAGTGACTGGCAATGCAAGTGCCATATCTGATGAGTAAAAAAATATGACTCATTGACAAGCCATCAACAAACAGGTTTTGCAGCAGTTCCAACGTTGCATTTCTCTTCCAATTTTGGTCAAACAGAAGACATAACCTACATCTCTGTCCTACCAGACAGTCAGCTTCCATAGTGAATGGACACTTAACGCTTCAGTTACATGTAACTAAACTGACACCTTGGGCAAGCTCACAGGTTATCAAAAGTCTTGTGTTCTTGGGTCTGCTTTGTGCAAACTTTGAGTTGCTTCTGTGCCACATGCCCAAACCTCAGAGTTGAAGATCTTCTGGAATAATGTGTGAGTGTGACATGTGGCCACTCCAGAGAGGTTAATCTTTCTGTGGCCTTGTCTGCACTTTAGTGGTTTTTGAGTCCAGAACAGACAGCAAAACTACCACTAGGGTAGCAGTTTTCAGATTACATTACATGCTTGCATAATTGCAAAAATGTTTATCTTTTTTCCCCAGTTAGCCTATTCAAATTGTATGAGATCAGTGAAAAGAATACCTTTGGAACACTGGATGAATGGTTTGAGGGTCGAGAATACCTTTTGAAATGATTTACTGTGTAAGTAGGCTACATAATCTGAAAACTGCTGCGATGGAAATTTCTAAGTGATCCCAAACTTTTGACCAGTAGTGTACATGCAGTATACATATCTCCCAAAAGTAAATACACCCTTCACATTTCTATACCATGTAAAGTGTTGGGTGTACAGCTTGTATACATTTGTGTAAATTTGCTGTCCCCTCAAGACAACTAAAGACATAGCCATGTTTAATCCATGGCAACAAAAGCGAGCCCACCCCCAAGTGAAAATGTCCAAATTGTGCCCAAACTGTCAATCTTTTGTGTGGCCATCATTATTTTCCAGCATTGCCTTAACCCCCAATGGAGTTCACCAGAGCTTCACAGGGTGCCACTGGAATCCTTACTCCATGACAACATCACAAAGCTAGTGGATGTCAGAGCCAATGAATGAGCATGGGCTGAGGAATAAACCAGCACAGGTATAACTGCGGCAACCAGCACAGGTATAACTGGGTTGGTAGTTGACCCACTTAAAATCCAGTCACTGTTTAGTCGGGTGTGCAAAAGGAAAGCTACAGGCCCTGACGGCATCTCAGCTCTTCTCTTAAAAACATTTGCAGAAGAGCTCACTCCGGCCTGGTGCCCCATCTTTCAGAGCTCAGCAGATTCACATGTTGTCCCAGCCCTCTGGAAAAAATCCACTATTATTCCTATCCCAAAGAAACCCTGCCCTATAGAAAATAATGATTACAGACCGGTTGCACTTACCTGAATTGTAATGAAGTGCTTTGAAAAATATATGGTGTCCACTGTTGCAAAGGGAGGTCACCCCTGCTTTAGACCTATTTCAATTTGCCTACAGGCAAGGGAGAGGCACAGATGACGCTATTGCTGGCATCACTCACTTTGCCCTTAAGCACCTCGAGAATCCTGCGGCCTATGCCCGTATCTTATTTATTGACTTCGGTTCTGCTTTTAATTCATTGCAACCTCACATACTGATAAATAAAATGAACCACATGAATGTAAGTCCCCACATCATTAGATGGTTCCATTCTTTCTTAACTAACAGACTTCAGAATGTAAGAATTAATAGTACATTCTCTGATACTAAGTCTATTAGTAGGCCTACAGGAGCACCTCAAGGCTGTGTCAGCTCACCAGTGCTCTTTACACTGTACACAAATGACTGTTCTCACAGCTATCCTGGCAATTTTATCTTTACATTTTCTGATGACACTGCAATTTTGAGCTTGTTGTATCAGCACACAGAACCTGCGGCATTTAAGGAGGTGCAATCTTTTGCCAAGTGGTGTGACAGAAATCACCTCACTATTAATGTAAAGAAAACAGAGGAAATGGTGCTGGACCCAAAGTTCATTGGGGACCACACCCAATAGCATCCATGGTGTAAAAATCAGCCAAGATAATTTGTACACATATCTAGGTATTCATTTTGATAACCTTTTCAGTTGGCAAGCCCATGTTGATTATCTGTGTTCTCGTCTGCAGCAAAGGTTGTACTTCCTGCGCAGGCTCAGGGTGTTTGGGGTCAATCAGAAAGTAATGTTTTTATTTTATCAGTCCATTCTGGAAAGCATTCTTAGGTATGGGATGACTGTTTGGTATGGTAACCTCTCAGTCCATTTAAAATCAAGAATTGCTCGTCTGGTACAGACAGCAATGAAAGTGATGGGGAGGTCAGAAAAGCTGCCCCTGCAGACTATCTATGAGCAGTCTGTGCTCAGACATGCTCAGAGAACCTTGTCTGATGAAGCACATGTTCTCCACTCTGAATACAAACTTTTACCACCAGGCAAACACTATAGAGTGCCCCACTGCAGGCTTAACCATTTTAAAAATTCACTTTTCCCAACTTCAGTCAGAGTTCTGAATGCTTCTAAGGCCAAAGGTGTTGTGCAATAAGGTTAAGGATGGTCCAACATGGTGGTTGTCTGTTTGTCTTTTTATCTTATTTTACTTATTAATTTATTTTCTGCATGTTATGTGTAGGTATGTGTGCATGTGTATGTGTATGTGTATGCAGGTTATCATATGTGTATGTTTGTTACTTTTATGTTAGCAGCAATGTAGTCCAAGACAAATTTCCTTCGGGACAATAAAAGTATATTCTAAAACCGAGTTTAACATGGAGAAAAGCAGGAGCAAGGTGATGGCACAGCGGGAGACAAAACACCCCTTTCTCCAGGCCCCCGGCACAAGAGACCGTGCGTCAGTCCTGGCCTGCTTTAATGCAGCTGGGGAGGACATACCACCTCTTATTATATTTTCCAAGTCCTTCCCTGGGGGCCAGTAGGCTACACCACAGGGAGTATTGGGAGGATCATGATAAAGTGAGACATTTAGATAGCCTACAGCCAGAAGTAGAGATCGGAAAGACATAATGCAGGAGTCAGAGAGAGGATAGTAGCCTATTGATCACAAGATTAAGAATAGGACACACAGGGCTTAATTTTTCTTCAGGGAAACATCCAAAAGGGAATTGTCATCATTAGTCACTTGGAAACTGTAGCACATTTTATTTCATTGCACAAACTATCTAGAAATCGCTTTTTCAGTCACTCAAAATGGTCAAAACAGAATTTTACATAGCAAGGAAAACCTTTATCCAACATTTATCACTTTATTATTACGTTTCTGAAAGACACAGAAGTAGGCCTAGCCAAAAGGATTTAATTATTTTTTATTTATTTATTTATTTGTTTAGCCGCTTATTTTAGTTAGTTGGTTCCGAAATCTCCTGGTTCACACTCCAGCCCAGTCGGTGGCGGTAATGCACTCTTAAGTTTGTTTGCCAACCGCCATTAAACACAAGAAGAAGAAGAAGCAGAAGAAGTAGAAGAAGATATCAAAGAATGTCTGTTAAGCCTTCTAATCTAGTAAGTAACTGGTTTTCATTTGTATTACTTACTATTCAGAGTGTGGCAGTCACATGGACGCTTGTAGTTCTGTAGTGTTACATTTTAACGCTTATGGGTTCGTAAGAAAAAAACCCTATGGGAAAATGAATCGTGAGTTTGTTATTAGGGGAGAGCCGGGTCGATTGAAACGCGGGACGAAAGTAACACAGCGATTTCCTCGAAAACCATGCACATCTGAAATGTCATATGTCGTCAGTTTGTTCAACACACAAGACTTGCCAACCACGGGAAATCTCGTGCCATGACGTCATCGAATTCCACCGTTATCCCCGCAAACCTGTTTTTGACACCGGCAAGTAAAATCTTATGTGCGGTAATTTTTTTGTGATCACAACTCGTGTTTATTGTTTCATGCAATGATCACATGACCATACGAGAGATGAATCATTACTTAAACATGTCTGAAAGTGTTAAATGTCAGCATTTTGAGGTTTAGAAGCAAAATATGTTTAAGTGTTAGTTAGCACTGTCGGGACGATTGAAACAGTTGTTTCAATTGTCCCGAACTATCAATGCAAAAAAAAATAAAATGTTTCAAAATAAAAGAGGAAGATCAATTGTGAATCCCTCAACAAGGCTTACAACGGGAAATAAGTAAATTAGATGGAAATGTAGTCATCAGTATGGTATAAAATGAAGAAATGTGAGTTTAATCGAAACGCGTATCTCGACATTGACGCACATGGAAAAATACATTTTTTGACCTACTTATATTTTGAAGAATCAGGTGAAATTTTAGCCATGACAAGTACAGAAGTATGTTGTTAGGTATGTTTCATAAAAACTAGAGTAAAGTGAATGGTTTCTGTTTACAATATGCTGTTTCATTCGTCCCGCACATGTGTTTCAATTGACCCGACTGGGTGGGTCAATTGAAACAAATGACAACTTACGTTCAAAGTTAAAAAACAACGCGATCACTCAAGGTGTATATGAAATTACACTGGTAACTAAGAGAGGACACATGTGAGTTGTTGATCACATGACAACATTATTTGTATCCCTTTCACCTGTTTTGAAAAAGACGTTAAACTGAAAAGTGTTTCAATTGACCCTGCTCTCCCCTACGTCCATCCCTTATTATCGTCCTCTTCCGTCTATGTGTCACTGAATATTAATTTCTATACAAATTAAGACGGAGGATTCGTAAAGAAACACAAGCACCTACACCATAAGTGTATCTTAATTAACTATGTACCAAAAATGACATTTTATCGTGACTCTTAGACCTGTAAAACAGTGTTGTAAACTTTAGTACAAAACCGCCTGGAGCTAGTGACGCCGACGAACCGTTGATGTAGGCTACATCAAAGATTCTAGAGCGGAGCAAGATGGATCAGTTTGTATTTTAGGATCACTGCGGAACCGACGTCAGCGGCGCAATGCATTATGGCACAAAAAGGGCCTTTTCCTACGGAGCCCGTGAAGGGTCAGGTGTGTGAATATTTTTGAGTGCACTTTTGCGTTCCCTCGCAATACTTTTTGCGTTACCTCGCAATACTTTTGCGTTCCCTCGCAATCATTTTGCGTTCCCTCGCAATACTTTTTGCGTTCCCTCGCAATAACTTGTATGTATGCCCTTAAGCCGCAGGTTCCGTTTGCGGAGTGGGAGGGGTAGAGAGGGAGCAAGGGTGTGTGTGTGTGTGCGTGTTGGTGTGTGAGATTGGAGTGGGAGAGAGAGGCATGTTACAGGGACCTGAGTGATGTGAATGTAGGCTATATTATAAAGATCACAAAATAAATTCTCTGAACCAAACCACTGTGCAAGTTATTAACCCGCTGCTGTTGTGAAGGAGAGAGGGAGTTAACCCGAGTCAATTCAAGTACCTCGGCCCTGGAGCAGCCAAATTCTCCCCTGAAATCTCAAACTACTGAGACGTAAACAAAAATTAACATTGGGCTCTGTACAGTGGCTAGCCTAGGCTACATCAGGTTAATGCGCTGTCAACTCTCATGCTGCGCCGAAACAAGCCGTTTTTCTTTAGCAGGCGCTTCAGAGTTTTCATGCTTATAATCACATTGTGTCTCACAGACAAATCCGCCAGTATATTGCTGTAGCCTATGTGAGCCCCAGGTTAAAGTAAAACTTAACAATGTCCAGATTATCCATGAGTTGAACAGCAGTCCATGTAAACCTGTATGGTGGGCTAATGCATGGAGCCCAAGTTGACAGGAACACATACATGTTATTGCGAGGGAACGCAAAAAGTATTGCGAGGGAACGCAAAATTATTGCGAAGGAACGCAAAAGTATTGCGAGGTAACGCAAAAAGTATTGCGAGGGAACGCAAAAAGTATTGCGAGGGAACGCAAAAGTGCACTCAAAAATATTCACACACCTGACCCTTCACGGGCTCCGTATTTTCCTCCATCATGTGAGGCCACTGCGCGAATATTTTGTACAGTCTATGATTATAAACAACAAACCTATGGTATTTCGAACCCGATCGGCTAGCCAAAACAATAACACAGATGTAAGCATTTAGGCTACTATGCTAAAAACTAGTAGTAGCTAGTAGTAACAGAGACAAGCTCCTGCTGGACACGAGGAAACGTTATATGGAAAAGATAGGCTATCTTTGATCGGTAACATGGATCCGGTGTTGTTACGATAGATAGCAGACAGGGTTAAAGCGGATCTTTGGTAATGGTTCAAACAAGGTCTGAGCGAAGCAACGGCCTTCGAAAACCACTTTGTCACAAACTGTAGTATAGTTTTGTAAATATGGAGATGTTGCTACCAAAATGCTACAGCAAAAATTAAGTGGACTAATGCTGCGTTCAAGTGCAACGTGACGTGAGACTTAGAGTGTGTTGTGAAAATGTCACCCCGTCCTGGCAACGTGATTTCCAGCTGCATATCGTAACTGGGTAGAAATAGATAGGTAACTTTTTACCCATATATTTTCATTCTAACAGATCATAACGACAAGATTTCACGCCATAATATGAAAAACTAGATGTACCGCAAAGCGATACACAATATGACCGCCGCTCAGTCCTGCACATTCTCTCCGCAAATATCAATCACGCTTGTGTTTCCATCGCCTACTCCATCCCTACTGCAACTTTTATGTATGTAAATGAGTGTGTGCATGTGTGCGCTTGCTTTTGTGTATGAGTGCTTCTCTGTCTAGTGTGAGTGTGTGTCTGCTTGTGTGTGTGTTTAATGTGTCTCTGAGTATATGTTCACTGTGTTCTCTGCCGTCACTGTCACTCCAATATCAGATAACACACACACACACACACACACACACGCACATGCGCACGTGTGCACACACACACACACACAAACACACATACACAGGCACACACACGCACACAAACACACACTCGCACACACACACACACACACACACACACACACACACACACACACACACAAACACACACACACAGGCACACCCAGAGAGAGAGAGAGAGAAAGAGAGAACACACACAGAATACACACAGATAACACAGACACAGAGAGAGAGAGAGAGAGAGAGAGAGAGAGAGAGAGAAAGAAAGAGAACACACACAGAACATGCACATACACACATATACACACATGCAAACACACAGATGGGCACACAGAAACGCACCCACACACACAGGCTATAGTACATCACACACACATTCACTTCTCAGCTCCGGTGGTCTCACAAAATGTACTCAAAGATGTGTGTGTGCATGTGTGTGTGTGTGTGTGTGTGTGTGTGTGTGTGTGTGTGTGTGTGTAGGTGTGTGTGTGTGTGTGTGTAAGGGTGTATGTGTGCATGCGTGTGGGCGTGTTTGTGCATGTGTTTGTATAATGTTTTATGTACATGTGTGTATGTAGTGGTGTGTGTGTGTGTAGGTATGCGTGTGTGTGTGTGTATTTATGTGTGTGTGTGTGTGTGTGTGTGTGTGTGTGTGTTCCTGCATGTTTGTTGCACCCAGAGCAACCATTCTCTTTTAAAACATATTTGGAAACTAGTTGATTAAAGGTTTCTAATGGTGTCACTTATATGTTTCTAGGACAAAAACTAGCAGAGATTGAGATGTTTGGAACAGTTTTTGAAATCCCCAGGGGGGGATTTAGACTCCAGATAATACCACCATCTACTGGCCGATGGGTATACAGTCCTGAATGTACACATAAATCCATTTATTTTATAGCCCCCCATGGATGAAATTCCACAAAACTTGGCATACTCCCAGAGGGTGTCAGGTTAATCATACACATGAAATTTGGTGCAGTTCATAACATCTCATCTGAAGATAGGGGCAATTAAAGCAATATTACATTGCATTTTCAATTTTTACGATGGGGGGGCAAATCACAAATGACTGGTTATAAGCTAAGTTGATGCAAGCTCTAGAGAACAACATACCATAAACATTTTGTCATCCTCGGTGCCACGGTTCAGGTAGTTATGTAGGAAAAACTGTCATTTTTGGGCTTCGGGCGGGGGCAGCGCGGGGGTGGAGTGACCCCCGGGGACGAAACGAAAATTTTCCATAGAACTCTACTGGGGCTACATGCCCACCAAGTTTCATGCGCTCCGGTGTTACGGTGTCCCGGGAATCGTTGACGAAAAATGACGGGAAAAAAGAATAAAAAAAAAAAAAAAAAAAAAAAAAAAACTTTGACAACAACTATATGACCGCTGCGCTAGCTATGCTAGCGGCGGTCATAATAAGTTGTTAAAATTGCATTGCAGTGTCTAAAACAACCCTTCACGCAGAGAAGTAAAGTTTAGCCTCATTGGTCCCTCAAAATCCAAATTTCTTAGGATATATTTTTTGTCAAGTAATTTTGAATTTTGTATTTGAAGGGGGATGCAAAGAAATGACACATTGCTGGATGTTAGATTTTTTAGAGTCACTTATTTGCTTAAATATTTTTTAATGTCAATGACCTACACACGCTTCATTAGCAGAATGCTAGCGTGTTATGGCCTGATGCTAAATAGGAGACCAGTTTCAGCTAGCCATTCCATTGAAACCCCATTGAATGTTGGCGCCACTTTGACATCAGATAACGTTACAGCTGAAATGTTTTAAGCCTTTGTACGAACATTTTCTATTTTCGGAGTAATACAACATTGTGTGATTGGCGTCATAACCTCGTAACTGTCTTACTGCCTGAGTAATAAAACTTTTTTCTGAAAACAATGCTAAAGTGGCGTAAGTTAGGTAATGCGCATGTGTTCAGAGAGAGTGAAGCGTCGCCATAGGTCAGACTACGTGCCCACGTCACATTTACGTCCCCTGAGCCTGCGTAGAAAGACAAGCAGCTCAACAGGAAAACGGTTGAAATTTGCTTCATTGGTCTCTGCTGACGTCTACGTGATAGCTTTGTCCATATATTTTACTGTTTATTGCATAGATGGCTCTGCAGTTGGGAAGTGACCTATTTCCGGCTGCGTTCTTAAACCCCATAAGATCCCACCCCAAAAGTGTATTTAAATTATCTTTGCACTGGAAATATCAAAATACAGTCGCTTGAATTGTTGTAAATGGTGTTGTAGCTTAATGCCTAATCGGTGGAATTTTGGTTTCTCAACAAATATTTTAATCAGTTTAATGTTTGCCTCTTGAGTTTTTCCCCAAACTTTTTAAAGCAACATTAACACGCTATTTGTTTATCCAGCAAACTATGTCCACAGACAAGGTAGAGTATGTTCAGTGTTGGGGAGTAACGCACTACATGTAATTGAGTTACGTAATTTAATTACAAAATAAATGTAACAGTAATATATTACAGTTACTGTAGAAAAAAATGTAATTCAATTACAGGTACTTTTGAAATTTTTCAAAATTACAATTTCAATTACATCTCAATATTGTCAGCAAAACTTTGCAAATAATATTGTATGTAAAAAGAACTGTTTCCCTCCACAGCCATAGTTTGATACGGGACCTTCTGATAGGCTCTATCACGTCTACAGCGCCATCAGCGTAGGCCTACATGCCTACCTGTAAACGTGTTATGGTTATCATTATATTATCCTCACAAAAAAAGTGATGCTAATTCATGTATTGAATGCCCTTGCTGCCTTGTGCGCTTGTACAGAACTGCTCGGCAGCCTGTAGACCAAGGCCGAAATCTTCACATGGATTTGGGGACGATATATATCATTCAAAAATTGGAAAAGTAATCAAAAAGTAATCAAAAGTAATTAGTTACGTTACTCAGAAAAAGTAATTCAAATGGTTACACTACTATTACATTTACAACAGAGTAACTTGTAACTGTAACACATTACATTTCTAAAGTAACCTTCCCAACACTGAGTATGTTGCATGATTTTTTGAAGTGCCGTTCACCCTGTTACGAGTTGATGAATTGCTGAAATAATTTTGGAAACATTATTTTAAGGTATGAAAAACTCTTTAGTGTTGCTTAAATGGCCTTTCACTTCAGTTGTTGCCCACTGGTGCACCAATAATGAAGTGAAGTATAAATCATGGAAGGTAGTTTGAATTTGGCTTCAGCCTGTACAGTTACTGGGCTCTCAATTAGGTTCCATTTGCGGTTCACGCTGCAACAACAATAACAATTATGATGATGATAATAATAATGCTAAAATACTTGTTCTTTCCTTTTTCAGAATCCAGATAATCAATTTAAATGTTTCTACTCACAAGTATAGAAAATGGTATTAAGAAAGCAATGGAAAGATGAGGACATGGTGCAGGCAATGGAGGAGGTGGCTGGAGGCATGCCAGTGCGCCAGGCATGTAAGGTCTTCAATGTCCCTCGCAACACCTTGATGGACCGAGTGAGTGGGCGGGTTACCCATGGGCGCCGTTCAGGCCCAAGCAACAAACTCTCCGTTGAGGATGAGCAAGCTTTAGTGGAGTATTGCCAGTACTGTGCATACCATGGGTTCCCACTCACAAAGGCTCGGCTCCAGGCATATGCCACCGTGGTGTGGAGGAACAGGACCAAACAGCCAGCATTGCCGCCATTAAGTCATAGGTGGTGGACCTGTTTTAAGAAGAGGCACGCGGCTGTATTAAGTTTGGCTTTAGAGAACATTGGCCAGGTGAGGTCCACCTGTGCAAAACCAGAGCCGGTGATTCGCTTCTTCGACTTACTGGAGAAGACAATGAATGAGCACGGGCTGAGGAATAAACCAGCACAGGTATATAACTGTGACAAAACCGAGTTTAACATGGAGAAAAGCAGGAGCCAGATGGTGGCACAGCGGGAGACAAAACACCCCCGTGTGTCAGTCCTGGCCTGCTTCAATGCAGCTGGGGAGGACATACCACCTCTTATTATATTTCCCAAGTCCTTCCCTGGGGGCCAGTACACCACAGGGGGGCCCCCCGATGCCATCTATGGGAAAACTCCAGAGGAGTACGTCGATAGTAAACTCTTTCTAAGGTGGTTCCATCACTTCCTCCTTCACGCGCGGCAGGAGCGCCCTCTGGTCCTTATCTTTGATGGACACAAGGCCCACCCCTCACCACCAGTCGTCGAGGCGGCTATAAGGGCGGGTGTCGTACTGCTACATCTCCCCTCATATACCTCCCACGTTCTTCAGCCCCTGGAAGTGGGTTTCTTTGGCTCTTTGAAGGTAGATTTTGCCACGGTGGCTGACAATCTCTGCCATTTAAAACATTCTTATATTGTGAATCGGACGGAATTTGCCAAAATTGTCCACCACCCGTACCAGCAGGCTAAGGCTAATGGAGTGGTGGTGCGAGGGTTTAAGAAGTGTGGCATCTTCCCTCTTGATAGGACAGTCATCAAATCCCGCCACCCCACCTGCAGCAGGACCACTGCCACCACCACCAGTGGACCATCCCCCTCCTCCTCAGTAGGAACCTCTGCATCCCCTCCACCCATAGGCTCCTCGCAAACACCAGACTCCCAGCCTTCCCTAAGCCAAGTGTTGGTGGAAGCAGAGTTGATCTCCCCTATCACTGCGGAGGAGTATGAGAAATTCCTACAGCAGAAGGAACAGCAGTCCGCAGGGGCCAGAGAGGCAGAGAAGCAGAGGGATCGAGCCAACAACTTCGCCCTACAGACCACTGACCCCGTCGCGACCTCCAGAAGAGGCCGCAGTGCCCGTACCCTTGCCTGTGCCTCCTCCCCCTCTTCCTCCAACCCCTCCGCAGCCACCTCCTCAGCAAAGAAAAGGAAGGCTGCGGTTCTGACACAAGGTAAATAGAGTGTCATTGAATATCAATATCTGGGTCAATGACGTGACATTGTGCATCATCAGGTGATCCAACCAGGCAAAATACTAATTTAAGCCAGAACATACTGTAGTACATTAAACACTCAATCTCTATATCCTCCAGATAGTGTCCATGTGGAGGACACAGAGATGTCTTATAAAGCAATACAAGTTGTGCAATTACAGTCATTTTAAGAGTCTAATGCAATTAGTTTGTGAACACATACCTGATATTGTACCTAATTATTCTATTAAACAATATACTTTTAATTTGTAAAGTATTTATTCACATTTTAAATGGATGTTGGAAAATCAAAATACTTGCCCCCTACAATAAAGTATTTGTAAGTTACTTCCAATACCAAGGTCAGCTACTAAATAATGATGTGCTGAGCACTGTAGACAATCTGAGACTTACCAAAAAAATAAAACACACACAAAAGTGTGTTTTGTTTTTCGATTATGCCACCTTGGGTGGTGAAATTGCAAATACAGTCTAGACATGTATTAAAACCCCAGTAAATGTTGCAGTCCTTTAGACTCGATTAAACATAGTCTTCCAACTTTTTTCAAAAAAAAAATCACGCCTTCCATTCTAAAGATTATTTTAAAAACACAAGGCTTATAAGATCCATATATCTAACTATCCAAATTTTAAAATAGCATCTCTTGCAGGACAGAAGAGAAACAAGAAGTCAGCCGGAGGTGACAAAAAAACACCCAAGGCAACTGTTCAGGTAGGCTACATCACAATTTGGCAATTTGGCGCATCATGTCTTAGGCTAGAATAAACAGATACGCAAATTGCAGCGAGTAAGAGCTTATACCAAAGCCTAAAAATGTCATAGTCTGTGCTCCTTTGCACGATCGTGCAGGCAAAATAAACATTTGTGCACAAACTGTTTTAAGGATATCAAACTTTAACTTGTTTAGTGACCCGAGGTCACGCAGCACCCCATCAACATCCAAATGACTCCAAAATAGTTGGAATCGTTTGTGAACGATTGTGCAGACAAAATAAACATCTCTGGTTTCGGTTTCGTTTTTCGTTTTCGCTCGTTTTATGCTTGCATATTTCTCTGCAGAGCTTCCCCGACAGCTTTAGCGCGTATATTTATACATATATAGGCTATATATAAATATATAAATTGCAAGGGTGGCTCTTCTTGTTCTTTACGCGTCTCAGACTTCCAGATGTAAACAGGAGACGATACGTCTCCTGCAGAAACTGCAAGGTTGCAATAGTGGATAGGGACACTGGGGGCGGGAGGAAATATTACTGTGTTCGATGAAACTGGTCAGTCAGGCAAAACAACGATTTCTGAGCGATTTTATGACTATGAAAAAGTTGCATAGGGTCTCTTTAGTATCCTTAAAACGGTTTGTGCACAAATGTTTATTTGCCTGTACGATCATGCACAAATGATGCACAAACGAATCAAAACACTTTTATTCATATTTTCAATATATGGGGGGCCAATTTCATACAGGTGTGGGCCTGCATAGCCAACTCTAGTCTGTGGTGCATGCTTGACTGCATGAGGACAAGCTTGAGGAGGCTGTGGAACAGTAGTTTGAAGAAGGCGGCCTGCTTCTCTGAGCATGTGTGGGTCAAGATACGGCGGTTGAGCGTTTGGGCACTGCAGTGTTCTGCGCATACTCCCTGGTGCATTGAGCTTTCTCTTTCTCTCCAAATTCAGGGAATCATGGAGTGTAGTCTGAATTTGGCTTTAGCATTATGTACAGTTGCTAAGCTCTCAATTCCCCACCACATTCCACGTGTCATTCGCGGTTCATGCAGCAACAACAATAACAAGGATGATGATGATGATGATAATACTTTTTTTTTTCTAATCACAACTATAGAGAAAGCAATGGAAAGATGAGGACATGGTGCAGGCAATGGAGGAGGTGGCTAGAGGCATGCCAGTGCGCCAGGCATGTAAGGTCTTCAATGTCCCTCGCAACACCTTGATGGACCGAGTGAGTGGGCGGGTTACCCATGGGCGCCGTGAAGGCCCAAGCAACAAACTCTCCGTGGAGGATGAGCAAGCTTTAGTGGAGTATTGCCAGTACTGTGCAGACCATGGGTTCCCTCTCACAAGGGCCCAGGTCCTGGCATATGCCACCGCGGTGTGGAGGAAGAGGACCAAACGGCCAGAATCGCCACCATTAAGTACAACGTGGTGGGCCTTTTTTAAGAAGAGGCACACGGGTGTATTAAGTATCACGTGCAGAAAGAAAAGGCCGACCACTGCTGCCGCCACCACCACCGGACCATACCCCTCCTCCCCAGTGAGAACCTCTGCAACACCTCCACCCATAGGCTCCTTGCAAACACCAGACTCCCAACCTTCCCTGAGCTAAGTGTTGGTGGAAGCAGAGTTGATCGCCCCCATCACTGGGAAGGAGTACGAGAGATTCCTACAGCAGAGGAAACAGCAGTCTGCAGGGGCCAGAGAGGCAGAGAAGCAGAGGAAGCGAGCCAACAACATCGCCCTAGAGACCACTGACCCTGTTGCGATCTCCAGAAGCGGCCGCAGTGCCCGTACCCTTGCCTGTGCCTCCTCCCCCTCTTCCTGCAAGCCCTCCGCAGCCACTTCCTCAGCCAAGAAAAGGAAGGCCCCAGCACCGACACAAGGTAAATAGAGTTTCATTGACCGTCAATATCTGAGTCAGTGATGCAACCAGGAAAAATACTCATTTAAGCCAAGACTTAAAACAACGTGTTTTAACATCTGGACACAGAGATGTGTTAAAAAGCAATTCAAGTTGTGCAATTAGTTAAGAGTCTAATGCAATTAGTTTTAAGAGTCAAATGAACAAATGGTGTACCTCATGTTGTACGTATTAGTAATGAAGTATTTATTCACATTTTAAATGTGAATATTTATACGTTACTTTTAATACCAAGGCCAACTACTAAATAATAATGTGTTAAGCACTGTAGACAATCTCAGGTATACTTACCAAAAAAAATAAGTTTTTTGATGATGCCACATCTTTTGGCTGGTGAAATTGCAAATAGTCTAGACATGTGTTAAAACCCCAGTAAATGTTGCACAGCCATGAAGACCTGTTTAAACACAGCCTTCCAACTTCAAAAGAATCGTGCCTTCCATTTTTAAAGATTATTTTTAAAACGCAAGGCTTGTTTGTCAATGACCCATGTATCTAACAATCCAAATGTAATCCTCTCTACAGGTCAGAAGAGAAACAGGAAGTCAGCTGGAGGTGACAAAAACACATCCCAGGCAGAAGACAACGGTCAAATGTATTATTTTAAAGTCTGTGGGAAGTGCGTGGAGTGTCTATGTGAACAGTGGGACCACCAGGACGACGACAGCGATGAGGGGTTTCAGTGTGTGCGATGCCGGGGCATATGTGCTGAAAGTGATTATCGTTCAGTTATCATATTATAAGGCTTTGGTTGGCCACAGACAGCTAAGCTAACAAATCACTTCTCGGTTTGTCTTTAAGAGTTTTATGATTTTCTTTTTTCTAGTCCTATGACTTGTGTGTTGTGGGCTGTGTCAGAACATGTTGTGTTTATTTGCTGCTGCTGTTGAGGCATAAGCTATGATCAGTAAAGAAGTGCTCCACAAAAACCTGGACCGTGAGTGGTGACATCTACTGTATATACTCAATTGGGTTTTATATCCTCTGATAATGGTGGTTGGTTGTTGTTTTATTTAACTTTATGAATAAACAACTTGAGTAGGTACCTAGTAGGTAGGTACCTAGTCATGTTTTGCAGATTTAAGTTGTGTACCATTATATTTACATTTAAAGTTAACTAACTGTATTTTAGTTTCACTATGTGTTATTTACTAGGTGAATTATAATATAATATAATATAATGTAATATAATGGAAGAGCTGGCTTCATTCGCCTAACACATTCATTTGTGCTGTAGGAGGTACAGCACATGGAAAATGTGATGAGAAATTCAATCAAAAGCCTGTAATGAAAATAAACAAATATATGCAAACTCTAACGCATAAGAAATGCTTTATAAACTAAGTGCATGTTGAACAGATATGCCTGTAGCACTAGACCCCTCTTGACATTTCCAAAATTATGGAGTTTGGATAAAGAGCACTGGTCAACTCATTCCACCAACATGGAGTCACTGAGGAAAATAGTCTTGAGTTTGACCTAGTGTGTATGGCTTCTTGACACTACAGACCCTCATCAGAAGACTGCAGTGGGTGGTTGGGGGTGTACACTGTACAGTAACTTACATCTTGATCATTGAATTAAGATAGCTGGGAGCAGATCCAGTCATTGTCCTAATGGCCAAAGTGAGAGATTTAAATGTAATTCTGGCCACTGTGGGCAGCCGTGGACAATAATGAGGAGAGGAGCTTCATGTGTCCTCTTGGCTGATTGAAGACCATGCATGCTGCAGCATTCTGAATCAGTTGTAACGATCTTAAAGCAGGTAAACCAGCTAACAGTGAGCTATGAATCAAGTAAATTACAGTTTTTGCCCGTTGCTTGAACACTATAGACCCATGCTTAGACTAAAGTAATACAACTTGAAACTTTTTTACCATACCTCAAACACATGTACCCATACCTTAAACAAAAGTGCTGCTTTGCACTCCAGTTGCAATTCTGCAACACACTTAGGCTACTCCTTTATGCAACACACTTGGTCCTGCATACTACACTCTATATCATACATACTAGGCTATACTGTAAGACACTTGTTCACAAATGAAATCTCAGGCTGCCATTCGTAAAACACTCATATCCAAAATACAAAACACATTGGGTAATTGCAACAACTCAAATACACACTTGAAGGCACTTACTTGCAAAACTGAACACCAATCAGCCAGCTACAAAAAGCCCTCAGTTTAACCATTGTGAATGGTGTATTTCCCAGTGTTGTGTCATACTTGTGTGACAAGTTTTGGCAATGAATGTATTCAAGCAAGTTTAGGTACTGATAGTAGAGTTTCAATTTGACACAGATGTGAATGGTATATTTCACAGTGTTGTGTCATGCTTACTTGTGTGTGAGTTTTGGCACAATGAGCAAAGTTTTGCAACCGGCAAAAACTGCAAATGGGTGAATTTAAAGGTAAACAGACAACAACAAAAAATGTTATAGGCGCCATTTAAGATCAAAGGACAAACATGGTCTTGCAAACATTCAAACTCACGTGTGTGTGTGTGTGTGTGTGTGTGTGTTTTAATTCCTTGCTATGATTTGGTGTGACTGAAGGTACCTTGTTTTTTTGTGTTACTGTAATATGTTATGTTTGCATATGGAGCATGCCAAAGCAAAACAATTGCAATCAATGACCAATGACAGTTTTACAGATATTGGCCGCATTTCCCAGATTCATTAAGAAGCCCTTAAGTGCTAAGAACTTCTTAGAGCATTCTATAGAAGGTTCTTAGAGCGCTCCTAAGACGTTCATAGCACTTAACAACTTCTAAATGAATCTGAGAAACACAGCCATTGTGTGTAATGGATGCCATAGACAAAAGAGTTCTGACAGTAGAAACAAAAAACAGGGGGGCTTATATGAGACTGAATTGGTGGAAATGTTTGTGTATTTAAAATACAATGTTACAATTAAATAATCAAAGTAAACCATTAGTAACCAGAGCATCTTAAGGGTGGGAACGGTCTTCATTCTTCACTCATCCCAGGGTAACCTGCATTTGCGTCAAAAATAAACATCTGTACATTTCTATCTTGATATTTTTTATTATTTAAGTGATGATGCTGATCCACATAGTTGGTCTTAGATGGTATACACAACAGAGATGCACTGCACTCTACCGTCCATGTTAAATAGTGCACTCCTGTAGAAGCTTGTTATTTCAGAAGTGCACTGTGGGGACAATAAATGCTGTGGTTAGACTTTTTGACTACTTCAAATTTGCAGCTCTCCCAGTCGTAATGCACCTCGCAGTCACTGTCATATCCACGTGCATATCCCATCCTGTAACAAAAACAATCATCACATTAACTGTCTGTGTTGATTAGATAATGAATTATAAGGATCTGCTGAAAAGACAAGTTTGATAATCATTGTTATACTTCAAATATTTGATATGTTTCTGATGAGGACATTTATGAAAGTGACTTGTGCTAATAATGTATTGACCTTTGCCCTGTTTGTGTCATGTGGTCCACTTACATGTCGCAACATCTCATTCCTGTCTCTGTGCAAGTACACCGCTGGCATTTTCCGCTTCTCCATGTGGACACAACAGGATAGCTCTGATTATCAAATTCATCCAGGCAAGGGTCCAGGGCTGATCAGAAGCACACAGACATTTGTATATTTCCAGCATATAGCCTAGTTTTATGGTGTGAGTTTATATGTTTGTTTTATGCTTGTAGAGTTACCTGGGTCTTTAATCCGTATGTTTCCATCGCTCTCCACAATTGCTTCATAATTCACAGATTATTGTTTTCTGTTAGAAATGCATGACTAATATTTTTTGTAGATTAATGCTGGTTTGCATCATATACTGTGTAATTTATAGAGTTATTTTGTACCTGGTTTCTTTTCTTTGAGCCAGCAGGCAGCATTAATCAATGCTACCAGAGCGCACAAAATCAGTATCACAGCTGCATACCTCTTCAGAGACACATACAAGTTTTAAAAAAGGTTTATAGACAACACTTTTAATTACGGACATAAAAGGTTCAACTTGTTAAGTCAGCTATGAATAACAGCAGAACAGAAAACAAGTCATAAAAGGTCCTATTTAAGTAAGCTGACATTTTGTACAGACCCGGAGTTTGCTCTTTCAGTGGTATGAAAGACAGCATTTACAGTATATATATATACTATATATATATATATATATATATATATTTGGTGTTTAGATATCATGCACATTAACTGATTTGAAGCATTGAAGAACATTAAATCACATAAACAAATTAAAGAACATGTTTAAAATAATACATTAGATATAAACATGAACCTGAAAAACAGAAAAACTAACAGGAAGGCTAATTTATTATTTAGAGTTGAACATTTTAAATAAAAAATATCAGACATACCATGTTTGCAAACGGAGCATGCACTGCTCATGATAGCGGTGCAGTGGAGTTTTAAACCAGCACTCTGCTGCAATAGGGGTGGAGCGCTCCCTGTCCCTGTAGTGTGACATTCAAGAACATTTTGGCTGTTATTGTTGTTGTTGTTTTTATTATTTTCTATTTCTTTATAGTGAACCTGTTGATATTCCTAGAGTGGAATGTGAAATCAATGTATGGCAGGAAAGTTGTATCTTGTTCATGATGATTTCAGGTCAGGACTTCATTAACTTTAATATCCAGCTGTATTTCTACCAACATCCACTGGTGTGTTCTCTGAGGAGCATTGACTATTCAATTCAAAACAATGTATGCCCAATGGGGCATTTTGCATAGACACAGCTAGAGTAGTACAAGTTAAACTAGATGTACCGCAAAGCGATACACAATATGACCGCCGCTCAGTCCTGCACATTCTCTCCGCAAATATCAATCACGCTTGTGTTTCCATCGCCTACTCCATCCCTACTGCAACTTTTATGTATATAAATGAGTGTGTGCATGTGTGCCCTTGCTTTTGTGTATGAGTGCTTCTCTGTCTAGTGTGAGTGTGTGTCTGCTTGTGTGTGTGTTTTATGTGTCTCTGTGTATATGTTCACTGTGTTCTCTGCCGTCACTGTCACTCCAATATCAGATACACACACACACACACTCACATGCGCGCATGTGCACACACACACACACACACACATACACAGGCACACACTCACACACACACACACACGCACACAAACACACACTCGCGCACACACACACACACAGGCACACCCAGAGAGAGAGAGAGAGAGAGAAAGAGAGAACACACACAGATAACACAGACACACAGAGAGAGAGAGAGAGAGAAAGAAAGAGAACACACACAGAACATGCACATACACACATATACACACATGCAAACACACAGATGGGCACACAGAAACGCACCTACACACACAAGCTATAGTACATCACACACACACACACACTCACTTCTCAGCTCCGGTGGTCTCACAAAATGTACTCAAAGATGTGTGTGTGTGTGTGTGTGTGTGTGTGCGCACTGTGCATCTCTGTGTGTGTGTGTGTGTGTGTGTGTGTGTGTGTGTGTGTGTGTGTGTGTGGGTGTGTGAGGTGTGTGTAGGTGTGTGTGTTCCTGCATGTTTGTTGCACCCAGAGCAACCATTCTCTTTTAAAACATATTTGGAAATTGGAAACTAGTTGATTAAAGGTTTCTAATGGTGTCACTTATATGTTTCTAGGACAAAAACTGGTGACAAAAAGTAAGGGTGTATGTGTGCATGCGTGTGGGCGTGTTTGTGCATGTGTTTGTGTAATGTTTTATGTACATGTGTGTATGTAGTGTTGCGTGTGTGTGTAGGTATGCGTGTGTGTGTGTGTGTGTGTGTATTTATGTGTGTGTGTGTGTGTGTGTGTGTGTGTGTGTGTGTGTGTGTGTTCCTGCATGTTTGTTGCACCCAGAGCAACCATTCTCTTTTAAAACATATTTGGAAATTGGAAACTAGTTGATTAAAGGTTTCTAATGGTGTCACTTATATGTTTCTAGGACAAAAACTAGCAGAGATTGAGATGTTTGGAACAGTTTTTGAAATCCCACCATCTACTGGCCGATGGGTATACAGTCCTGAATGTACACATAAATCCATTTATTTTATAGCCCCCCATGGATGAAATTCCACAAAACTTGGCATACTCCCAGAGGGTGTCAGGTTAATCATACACATGAAATTTGGTGCAGTTCATAACATCTCATCTGAAGATAGGGGCAATTAAAGCAATATTACATTGCATTTTCAATTTTTACCATGGGGGTGCAAATCACAAATGACTGGTTATAAGCTAAGTTGATGCAAGCTCTAGAGAACAACATACCATAAACATTTTGTCATCCTCGGTGCCACGGTTCAGGTAGTTATGTAGGAAAAACTGTCATTTTTGGGCTTCGGGCGGGGGCAGCGCGGGGGTGGAGTGACCCCCGGGGACGAAACGAAAATTTTCCATAGAAGTCTACTGGGGCTACATGCCCACCAAGTTTCATGCGCTCCGGTGTTACGGTGTCCCGGGAATCGTTGACGAAAAATGACGGGAAAAAAGAATAAAAAAAAAAAAAAAAACTTTGACAACAACTATATGACCGCTTCGCTAGCTATGCTAGCGGCGGTCATAATAACATAAAATACATTATGTACAAGGCTAAAGAAAAAAAATGAACAGCCATAGGTCAAATTCAAGACTCTTTTCCTCAGTGGTTCCTTGTTGATAAATGAGTTGTCCAGTGCTCTGCTCTCCATTCATCTGATAGTTTGGGGTCTTTCAAGAGGGGTCTAAAGGCATATCTGTTCATGCAATTAATTTAAATGTTTCTATGAGTTATTTCTTGTATTGTATTGTAAATGTTTCATTATGCTATTGACTGCATTGACATTATTGTTCATTATTGCTATTCTCCTTAATCTAGTCTTTTTACTTTACTTTACTTTAACTTTTTTAAACTGTTCACTGTTAATTTAACTATTGCATTGTTTTATTTGTAAGTCACTTTGGACAAAAGCGTCTGCCAAATCCCATAACCACAACCCTAAAGTAAATGTGTGTCTGACTTATGTAGATAAATGTGTGTATTGTTTTGCAAAAATATGATGATAATGTGCTTATACTGTATGTGGAGAAAGTCTGGGCTGATATTTTGCTCCTTGAATGTAAGGTTTCACTAACTGTTGGATACTGTTGATTTATTATTATTTGATTTTAGAAAGGTTGAAGTTCTCTTGATGATTTGGCAAGAAACTGCACTATATAGAATCATAGGAGAAAGGCTATTCAGTGAAAACAGCTGATTTATTTCACACCTCTCTCGGTCAGTTTTGAGGTGGTTTTGCTGAGTTGTGTGACTTAACACCAACTCTGCCATGCCTTGAGGAACAATGTGGTATTATGAGGACATTCAGGCAAAGACCATATTTTATATTGTGGCAAGACAGTCACTTTAATCATATTGTTTCTATTTTTAGATAGTTCTGATATTTTAAACTAAAATGCATGGTCCCCATACGCATCGCCAATTATAGACAGAATAGTTCTTGCGCAAAAAGCCTGGAAAGGTAGAATTATGAGTGGCTGTGTTCCCAGACCTGAAAAAGCATGGATATGGATGAAAGCTTTGAAAATGTTGCTCAGAATAGGGCTTGATACATACATTAAAAAGATTTTTTCAAATGAAAAAAGAACAGTTTGTAAAAAGACTGGAATTTTATTTAGGAAAAGGGCAAACACCCTGTATAAAAAAATCTGTAATTGTTTTTTTGTTGTTGTTGTTGTTTTTCTTTTTTTTTCATTATTTCATTAATGTTCACAGGAATATATTGCCTTAGATAATGCACACTAAGATACACTGCACTCTGTCGGCCATGTTACATAATGCATTCTTGCACTTTATTGAAGCTTGTTATTTCCCAACTGCACTGTGGGGGCATGTAATACTAGGGTCATTCTTCTTCACTACTTCATAGGTGCATTCCTTCCAGTCATACAGCACTTCGCAGTCTGCGGGATATCCACTTGGTCGTGCCATTCTGAAAAACAAGCAGCATTTATGCATGGTAGTCATCAAGGGTCCGTTTATTCAGATTTTATCTAAAGAAAGGAGATACAGTATCTAAAACATATTTTAGACTACAGGAAAGTAGCAATAATCAACTGATACTGCAACTAATCTCTTTCTGTTTCATGCAACCTATAATTTGGACCTGGAAAAAAGTACAGGCCATAGATCTGTTCTGGTGAGAAAAAAAGGGAAACCGTTCTGATGATTAGGGAAGAAACCACTTCTAGAAAAGCAGAGGAGCATCAGAATTACTCAAGTATTCACTTGGATAGCACCAACTCTGTCACAACTTGTTCAATAATAAGATTACAGCTGCCATAACTATTGCAATGACGGTGTCACAACACGATCAATGCAACAATATCTACAATATACAGATATATATACAATAACAATATCTTCTTCTTGTTGTTCTTTATGTTAGCGGTGAGAGAAAGAGGAATTGATCATTATGTCCAATATTCTAATGTGTGGTGTAATGTTCTGCATTAGGCCCATTATTCCAATGTGTGATGTGTGAATGTGTGACACTAAAAGTAAGATTCTAATGGCCCTGTATGATATCTGTACTCTTCCTAAATGATATAAAGTGCCAGGGTCATTGTGTCTGTTTGCGTTAACAACTATTAATTGGAATAGACTAAGTGTCTCCTGACTTTGCCACTATTATTGTATGATTATCTATCCTTTGCTCCTGGGTTAAATCCTGTATCAAATCAGAGACCCATATTCTGGAGTAGGCTACACTGTGCTTCGTGTGTGCCTCTCTCCTGTATACAGCTGTATTGAACCCTGTATCTTGAGTTGATTGTACTTCTTCATGACTGGATCTTGTGTTTCACTATGGTATACAATATATTTTTATACCAACAGCGGTCATATTTATTCATGGCATCCCCCCTTGTAAGCATAAGAAATAAGGTGAATATATTATTCTTTCCTTGAGTCCCAAAAGGGGGAACAGGACCCCAAGGCGCAGTAGGAAGACCCATTCAAGCCAGTGGAACTCTCTGCTGCATTCCATAAAGCTAGATAGTGGTCATGCTGCACAAACCTGTCACAACACTCCATGCCTCCGGCACCGCAGCTGCAACTCTGGCATCCAGAGTTCACCCAGTTTGTCCCAACACGGTGCTGGGTGTTATCCCAGGAATCTTCACAGAACCTCAGCCCCGCTGCAGAAACAGAGACCTCTAGTGTTGTCAATAAAACACATAACCTAAAAAAAACATTTGAATAACGGTAAAGCAAGCTTTATATGCATTTTATGACAGTGTCTGAGCTCTTGCACAAACACTATGTAATCTAGAGCTCCTTGGCTCTTTGGACTGCTCATTGATTACACACATCTTAGTCAAGCACTTTTGTTATGTTCCTTAACACACTTAGATCAAAAATATAATTCAGACATGGACATACGTTGTTCTATATCAATTTTCGCCATTTCCCGATAGCAGGCTGTATAGGCCAAGGGAACCAGGCAGCAAACGATCAGTAAGGCAGCCACAGACCTCTGCACAGACACAAAGAGAACGATTTTTCACTTTTTGTTTTAGACTTCTCACAAACAATGTTTTGCAGGCTGCTTTTGAATAGCTAAAAAAAAAATTATAATGAAAAATGCATCAAAAGCACTGTATGTGTTAGAAAGCTGTAAATATCCTTGTCATCATTTCATCACATGTCCACAACTTCAGCACAATTTATCAGGATTGCCACATATCAAGAATCTGGGCAAAATCCCAGCTATTTCAAGCACAAACAATAGTAATATTAACATACAACAAGTTATATTTAACCATTTAATTGGAATCATTTACTTTACTAGGCTTACCATGGTTGCAAACTGGGGTGGTATGTGCAATAGTCAGGCTGTGCCAAGTATTTCAGCAGAGAATGTTACATCAATAGAACTATCCATCAATATTGACATGGCAAGGAGGAGCTAAGTTTTCAGATGAGCTCCAATCAAAAAGCCTGCATGGTAAACAGCAGCTTCTAGCACTTTTTCACCAGCACAATTCTCTACAAACATTTTACTCTTTTAGCATAAACAAAAACATCAGATATTCCATATTTAACATGTAAGCTTGATTTCCCTCTTATCTTAATAATTACAATGGAACCAAACCAATAGACAATTTTTCAAATGTTTACCATGGATGATGATTCACAGTAAATATTGGTGCTTTATCTTTGAACTTTACTTTCTGGGCTTTATACACAAGCACACTGTTCTGGTCATACTTCACCCTGAACACAGGTTGGACCCTTGAACCTTCATCTGTGTTGCAATGTCCTATGGATCAGTCAAATGTCTTATATGACTTATTGTTCAGTATAAGGACACATTGCTCAGTTAAATAGCATCTTAATTTACAAAGACAGCCATAAAAATCATTTAACAAAATGTCACCAATAATGTCCCATTGTTATCAGCATTTTGTACCCTTTGTCTTTCAAACTCAATTATTATGACCACCGCTAGCATGAATTGTCAAAGTTGCTTTCCCGTCACCAACTTCCTGAATTTTTGGTCAACAATTCCTGGCACACCGAAATACTGGGGCACATGAAACTAGGACATGTAGCCCCAACGGGGAAATTTGGTTTGGTCCCTGGGGGCACTCAGCCCATTTAGTGACTGTACACCCATCGGCCTCGATGATGGTGTTGAGCAAAGGCATAAGCAATGGTCTTGGTACCGGCCTTCCCAAAACGACGGTAGGCAGACAGTTTTCTTAGAAAATCTTGAGAACTGTAGGGCCAGGATATATTTTTTGTCATCAGAGAGTGAACACACAACTCTGTGTATTCATTGAGCCCTTCCCTGTGTGGTCTAATTCAGCCTTTCTCAAATTTCATTGACCTGAAGCCCGGTCATGGCAGACTTTGGGGTCATCGGTCCCACCAACACGCAGTCCGTCCCAACATTCTTAACATCCCCCTGTCCTGACATGGAACATTGCTTTTCTTTTTCTATTGATCCAAGGTTCTGTGACCAAGTGCTGCAAATTATCAGATGAGTGAGGCGGAGTCACAGAAGCACAGGACATAATTTGACACTGCGACAGGTTTTAGATACCGTAAATGTTCTGCATTCACTGTCCTTCATGTTTGTTATTATTATTATTATTTCTTTAGTTTCCAACCAGTTTCATTCATTTAAAACTACACTGTAAAAAAATTCCCTGTAAAATCACGGTATGTTACTGGCAGCTGTGGTTACCTGTAATCTACTGTTTTTTTACGGTAATTTTCCAACTACAGTATAATACTGTTGAATGTATCACAGTACACTGCAATATTTACACAGTTGTAGTACCGTAAAGTTACAGTACTCTACAAAATGTACACAGTACTAATACTGTTAAAATAACACTACTCTACAGCATTTTCACAGTACTTGTATCGCTTAATTTTTATATACACTACTGATAATAAGAGCAGCCCAAACAAGATGTAATTTAAAAGCTTTTTTATTAAATACAGTAAACAATATTAACATTTTAATTCATACAACTCACTTTCAATTCATACAACATCTGCGCACCTATGATACATGAAAATGAACACCAGGCAGTGTAACTGGTGTGTGTGTGTGTGTGTGTGTGTGTGTGTGTGGACAGGATGAGAAAGCTTAGACACCCAAACCAGACTGGAGCCACTTGTGAATAACCTGTAACACAGATACATAAAATGTAGGCTAGGGTTTTATTACAGCAGACAAAGGCATTTATGTATGTTGATATTTACCTTCACTACATCCTGAACTGGTAACACCAGTTACAGAAGCATATGGCTATTTTTTATTATTAATGTGTGGACCAAAAGTCAAATAAATAAAATGTAAAACTGTATAGCTTACTTTACTTGGGTGGCAGGACAGATTGAGAAAGCGTAGACACCCAAACCAGACTGGAGCCACTTGTGAATAACCTGTAACACAGATACATAAATGTACATTTCAGAGAGCTTTTGAGTAGAAGGTGGGTTTTATTACAGCAGACAAAGGCATTTATGCATGTTGACATTAACCTTCACTACATCCTGAACTGGTAACACCAGCTACAGAGGCATATGGTTATTTTTTATTATTAATGTTTAGACCAAAAGTGAAATAAATCAAATGTAAAACTGTATAGCTTACTTTACTTGGGTGGCAGGACAGGATGAGAAAGCGTAGACCCCCAAACCAGACTGGAGCCACTTGTGAATAACCTGTAACGCAGATACATACTGTAAATGTACATTTCATTAGAGAGCTTTTGAGGTAGTAGGTGGGTTTTATTACAGCAGACAAAGGCATTTATGCATGTTGACATTTACCTCCACTTCGTCCTGAACTAGTATACAGTTACAGAGGTAAGGATGGGCATCGTTAAGATATTATCGATATCGATGCCATTATCGAGTCTGCTTATCGATGCGATTCCTTATCGATTCCCATATCGATTCCTGTACTATCTACAGAACATTTATACAGTATGGCTTTGAGAGTTGTTGGCTTTGAATGTATTGAATGCTTTTATATTTCTAAAAAGTAAACATTTCTAAAACAAATTAAGCTTCGTATTGTAGCCTAATCATAGTCGTGTGTTCTAAAAGAGTAGCTTAAACAACACGTCATGGTTTACATTTTAGGTCAAATTGAGTAAAATTGTAGGCCTACTCATCAAAAACGCTCAAAAATTGGTGGGCTGCAATGGCAGGGCCATTTCTGATCAAAATGATTCAACCGGTGTTTTTAATTCGTCTCTCCATGGGATCATGAAAAGCGTTCATTTGTTGTGTGTAGCCGAATAAGCATTAAGTTGAACCTATGAAAAATACTGATTTTGAAAACAACAAAACCGCAATTGAGTTTACTTATTACACAGCTCCGTGCTGCAGAAAGTTATACCGATTTAATTTCATATGCCGTATAGCCGACGTGGTGCGCCTTATGTAACATCTTGCATTAGATAGGCGATTGCAGCAGCAATTCCATCATAGGCTACCACAATTTTGTCAACTGTAATGTCAATAGCCTATACAGTGAAACAAAGCCTGTCAAACAATGTGCGTAAATGTATTATGCCTAATGAATCTTTGAAGTCCAAATGAAAGAAAATGTTGCTGCTGTTGCTAAGATCTGTTACAATAAATCGTGACTTAAGCATAACAGACAACGAGTTTTGAGGCTCTAGGCTATAACGTGTGCAATGAAAATATAAAGTGTGTTGCATTCCATAATTCTTTTCAAAGACTAGGATTAGGCAGTCTCTGCAGTTTCCATGAAATCCAAGTCGTTAGTTGTTTTAAATAACATTGCTTCTAGCCATAGACAGCGTTTAGCCCACGTTATCCACTGTGAAGTTTCACGCGCAGGAACGCACGCACATTGAGTGCCCACAGGTTGCATTGATGGCACCAAATTAGAAAGTATAATTTCCTGACTGGGGAATCCTTTAGTTTATTTTTCTCGCTGATATAGACGGTTCACTTAATTTAAAGGCAATTGATGACATCTGATGCCCTGCTAGCACTGGGATGTTCGTAGCCTTGAAAGCTAGCCAGCTGAGCTGACGTTCACAAGTCAGTTCAGCTGTTCTGTCCTTCTTCTCTACGTGATTTCTAGTTGTCCATGCAGAAACTCCCTCGGATAGCCAGTTAACTTCGTGCATATTCTTTTTCAGAGTTTAATCCAGGTTTGATGTAAAATAATTTGAATAGCCATTTATAAAACACATAGTGGGCTAGGCTGAGCCCTAACTAAAAAGCCTGTTCATGATAGCATATAGTCAACACGTTGTCATTTTTGCCAAACGAAAATAAAAATAGGCTACTTACAGCTATAACAATAATGTTTTGATATAAGTCTAAGCCTGCCGTTTTGCAAACTGTCATATACAGTGCACTCCTGGTATTTAATGGATGTTGTTTAAGTGCTTGAGCATGACAGAACAGAACGTTCAGAATCGTTAAGGGAATCGTTAACGTGTGGACTTGTACGATTCCGATGGATCGGAACGTTCGGAACCGGTTCCAAACCGGAACCCGGAACCGATTCCCAAGCCTATACAGAGGCATATGGTTATTTTTATTTTTATTATTAATGTTTAGACCAAAAGTCAAATAAATCAAATGTAAAACTGTATAGCTTACTTTACTTGGGTGGCAGGACAGGATGAGAAAGTGTAGACCCCCAAACCAGACTGGAGCCACTTGTGAATAACCTGTAACGCAGATACATACATTTCATTAGAGAGCTTTTGAGGTAGAAGATGGGTTTTATTACAGCAGACAAAGGCATTTATGCATGTTGACATTCACCTCCACTCCTGAACTAACACCAGTTACAGAGGCATATGGTTATTTTTATTTTTATTATTAATGTGTGGACCAAAAGACAAATAAATCAAATGTAAAACTGTAGCAGCTACTTGGGTGGCAGGACAGGATGAGAAAGCGTAGACCCCCAAACCAGACTGGAGCCACTTGTGAACCTGTAACGCAGATACATAATGTACATTTCATTAGAGAGCTTTTGAGGTAGAAGGTGGGTTTTATTACAGCAGAAAAAGGCATTTATGCATGTTGACATTTACCTCCACTTCGTCCTGAACTGGTAACTTTAACGCTATCGTTAGTTAACAAGCTAACGCTAGCTAACAAGCTAACGCAAACCAACTTTTGTTGTTCACAGGCTAACGCTAGCTAACAAGCTAACGCAAGCCAACTTTTGTTGTTCACAGGCAAACACATTACGTTAGCGTTAAACCAAATTAAACTTTGCTCATTTTAAACTCTGAGTTTAGCTTTAATTAAAAAGGTAACAAAGCCCAAGTTGGACAGGATTTAGCCCTGTTTAAAGTGAGCTAAATTAGCTTGCGCAAGCTAGACGTAGCTGGCTTGTAAATATGAGCAATATCTGCCGGCCAGCAAATCTTCGGATAATATCAGCAAATAAAGCTAGCAGCTAGATAAGTAGGTAACTTGTGTTATGGAAGTACGTTTTCACTGAGTAGACTAGGTAACTGCATGAATAAAGCATATAGGAGCATACTTACAGTGAGCCTTCAGCAGCACTTCAACTAGAAAACTGAAGAAGCCGTGAGAATTTCCAGAAGTCGAACGTTCCTCTTTTACGGCTGATGCTGCTTTCCTACAGTAGTTACTGTTTATGCTCAACAACACACAGTCTTACAGTAATACAGTATTTCCACAGTAGTTGACTGTGTTGTGGAAAAACAGTAGCATGCTGTTGCAAAATTGCTGTTAATTAACAGCAATTTTTTACAGTGTACCTTTAATGGCAATGGTACTTTTCAATTACGTAATAACTCTCTTTCCTATATCCCTGCTAAACATATATGCGTTGAAATGCATTGAAGTTCACACAACTCTTTTGTTTCATATTTGTAACACCCCATACTTCCTTACTGTATACTTTTTCAATCTTTTTTTTTTCTTTCACTCTCACTGACACAGGGGTGTTTCAAGAGGCAGGGGGACACTGTTTTAAATGATTCATGTGCGTAGGCTGAGGGCTGGCGTTGAGGGCTACAGACTCAGTTAGATCATCACATTTGCTTCTTCAACTCTTAGGGAGATAGAGGCTCCACTCTCTATCTCACACCACAACAGGGGGAAAAAGGACTTGAGGGGAACTGAACTTCTATCTCAGGGTAATATCTTTATATTTGCCAGTAGTAGTTATTGCATCAGTGATCCCACTTAAAGGAATACGCCACCCAAAAATGAAATTAAGCTAGTCTCGGTCACCCCCAGAGTTAGAACAGTGAAAAAAACCCGGTTAAAATCCGTCCGGGCATTCTCCTGCTTTGGGAGCAGCGATGTTAGCTTTAGCTTAGAACAGTTGCTGTAGTTGAAGGGTGTCAGTGAGCACGTCCTCCAAAAAGTGACTGAGACGTCTACATTTTTTTCTAAATATATCTTGGGAGCCGTGTGTTCAAAACGAGTACAAATCATAATGCAAAATCGAACGAGACTATTACCTGGGCAGATCTATTAGATTATTTAGAACTATTTTCAGCCTCATCGACGACGAAGCACCGCTAGCTAGGCGCAAAGTTCTCACGTAGCACCACTTGTGAAGTTCCAGTCGAAGCTAGTTGGGAGTTTACAAGACTGCTACGTGAGAACTTTGCGCCTAGCTAGCGGTGCTTCGTCGGCGATGAGGCTGAAAATAGTTCCAAGTAAAGATCTGCCCAGGTAATAGTCTCGTTCGATTTTGCATTATGATTTGTACTCGTTTTGAACACACGGCTCCCAAGATATATTTAGAAAAAAATGTAGACGTCTCAGTCACTTTTTGGAGGACGTGCTCACTGACACCCTTCAACTACAGCAACTGTTCTAAGCTAAAGCTAACATCGCTGCTCCCAAAGCAGGAGAATGCCCGGACGGATTTTAACCGGGTTTTTTTCACTGTTCTAACTCTGGGGGTGACCGAGACTAGCTTAATTTCATTTTTGGGTGGCGTATTCCTTTAAAAGCATGTGTCTTAAGTCCCTTTCCCACATGAGCGAGACATCCGGATGTCAAACGGATATCAAACGGGTGGCTGTATGTGGGAACTACATGTTCTTGCAACTACATCTACATCTAGATGTTACCCGGGTGCGCTTAGGTGGGAACGCAGCCGGCACAGTTCTGGGTAGAGATGGGGGGCGTACCGATGACGTATAGAAATGCGTCCTTGCAGCCTGCTTGCAGCGCGAGGCAGAAAGTACAAATTGCCATGGTAACGATAAACATTGCCCTACGAGTATGAACACAGACGAGAACACCGGAGTACAGAAAACAGTGACATTTTGTTGTGTACGTACAATAAAAATTTAAACTGCAATCAGGTTGTTGTGTTTGTTGTGGGACAGGCAGTATTATCCTTGCAAACGTGAATAGCTTGAAGTGTTGTCGATTAGATTGCAACAAGCTGTTTATTACAGTGGTTAGCAATTAACAGCTAATAGTTAACGTCGCTGTTATTTAGCATTGTTGCTTTTTGTAGGAGTTGGGAAGAAGCCTCAGACCTCTGTGTGCTGTTTATATTTTCCAGGTGTGTCATTATTTTCTATCAATTTGTTATGTTGGATGTTTATACCAGAGAGGGTTGAAGTAGAGCTTTGTTCATAGCCTACTGTGGTCGTAGGTTAGCTATTTTTCCCTCTATGCTAGCTCCCGCTGACTAGCGAGCTAACTACTTCTGTTGTTTCATGATGTTTTGGATCTGATGTAAGATCTGTTTCGACCTCACTCTGACCGTCACTACGGTCTAAAAAGGAATGATCACCTTCGTTCTGCCTATCACCGAGACCATATGTCAAAATAGTCATGTCCATGACCTCCGGAAGCAGAACGACTTGCGTTAATAAATAGCAGAGAATGCTCCCGGGTCAGTCTCCTATCCCTGAACGCCTCAGAATGGTCCGAGCGACAAGGATAGTGACGGTCATCCCTCGGTCTCACAGATCCATAGTTACATTCGTAACCTACGTTCGCATCATCCAAGCAACACAGCACAACAACGCATTTATTTAGCGTCATCTCCCTCCCCCTGCAAGTGCTGACATTGCCCCACCCCTCGCGGCTCCTACTCGGGTCTAGTGTGAACACAATTACCCATATCTCACTCGGACATAAAACTCATGTGGGAAACGTCCGTGTCGTGCCTTTACCCGGGTAAATATTTCCGGGTAACTTCTAGAAGTTATGTGGGAAAGGGACTTGAGAGAGTGAGTGAGTGAGAGAGAGAGTGTGAGAGAGTGTGAGAAGGAGAGAGAGAGACATTTGACGAAATGTTAAGGGTAGATGTGTTGAGACGGGTTTGAGCAAAAGGTGGAATACTCTCAGGAGGACTCAGGAGGATTTGGATGAAGATTGGGTTGTTTTATTTTCCCAAAATAAGGCCCGTAGGCTATAAAATAGTCAATAATAATAACAAAATCAATGATGACAAAGGTAAATAAAAGAAAAGAAAAACTGTTTCAATAAAGAAAATAAATTGACATAATAGTCAAAAAAATTTACTAAATTTGTCTAGACAATAATTTCAAATGACTATAGACTAGCCAATGCTACTAACCCGCATGAGAGCTACAAGACAATATGTCTCACCATCACTCGCCCTCCTGAACCTCTAAACAGGTTGGCTTAAATCAGGCACAAGTGTCCCCCTACAATTGGGTCAAACCATTGTTCACAATAACACAGGGGGTACTCAGGTGTGATAACAATAAGTAAGCTAAAACAGCTAAGAAAACACACTACAACCAGCAGAATACAAGCACAACAATATTTTAACAACGCTACCTTAAGAAGGCATAGCCAACATACACATTCAGCCTATAAATATTAACTTCACAAAACCCGGGTTCATTTCCGGTGAACCCGGAAGTCGCATCACAGATAAGCCGGAATTCGGGCCAGGAAATCCCTTTCAACACAAACAGAGGACGAGACGCTGAACACTGGTGAGACGAACGTTACAGACTATCGCTTACTAAACTATAAGGTTTTGAACTTAAATAAACACCACATTGATTTGACAAGACATGTTTGACGAGTGCTTATTGTAACGAAAAAGACAATGAATGTTAAGTGAATGATAACGTGATGGTAATGTATTAATGGTGAACGTGATTCTAAACGGTAAAGAGATGTAATGATTAATAGTTAGCCGGGCCAATTCACCGTTGTGTAGAATGTTTTAGACTAGTCACAAGAGCAGCAACGGGAATTACAGAGATTGTGTGAGGAATGACATGGTAATTACATAGTGGTAAACAGTGTGACAAACATACAACAAACATAAACGGACGTTAGCGCTCCGTTTTAGCAAGCAAGCAGCATTGCTGTGGTGGCGGTCGCTATGCGCCCCGTCACACACCCCCCCCCTTAAGAGGGAGCGTCCATATCATGACGCGAGAGAAAGAGCTATGGATAATCACAACATTAATGTAGGCCCCGGCGTAGTCCTCAGCGCCCTTCAGGACCTCATCCAGAAGTTGCTGACAGAATGCTGCGGCGCCATGGAGTCCAAATGGCATAACCTGGAACTGGTAAAGGCCTAGGCGCTCCACCATATCGTCCATGCGGGGCATGGGATAGGAGTCAACTGCCGAGATGCCGTTCAATCTCGAAAAGACAACACAGAAGTGGAGCCCTCCATCCTTCTTCCGAACAAGGATGGCCGGACTGCACCCCTCACTGTGCGAAGGCTCTATTACACCTATCACCAACAAGGCCTGCACCTCTTGCTTCAGTGTGTTGATCAGGCGCACTGGAACTCTGGTACTGGTATGTTGGATGGGGCCTGGAGACGTGAGCTGGACGACCAGGGTGATGTTTGCTCGCCCCGGCTGGTCTCGAAACAGGCCTCTGGGGATGACGCTCAGTAGATCCTCCTGCTGTAGACAGGTCAGGTGGGAGACGGACGGGCAGAGGGACTCACCGCCAGCAGTAGGAAGATACTGCTCAGCCAGTTCCTCCTCCTGTTCCACCGTCTGTGCCCACAACTGGTGCTGGACGGAAGGTGGATGGTCCATCCACTGTTTCAGCAGGATAACATGAAAGAGCTGTTTTGGGCGTCGCCTGGCTGGCATGGCAATTTCATAAGTCACTTCACTGGCCTTGTCAAGCACCTCATAAGGGCCTTGCCATTTTGCCATTGTCTTTACGATGTGCACAACGCGATCCATACGGTCTTCCACTATTGGAGTAGGTAGTCTGGAGCCTGCAGAACCTGCCCTTGCTCCTAGGTCTTTCGACGGGCCTCCTCCAGAAGGCGCTGAATCTCCTCTCCTATCCATACTCACTGAGAGCTGCTCGCGGCCACTGGTTTCCCTTTTTCGCTGCCACCAAATGTTAAGGGTAAGCTACACGTATCAGATTAGACTGGAATGTAGCTCTATGCTTTGAGCACAAAAGTTTAACTTGTACTGTATGTACGGCAGATCTCTCCATACGGCGCGTTACTCAGCAGTGAAGCCCACGGCAGGATGAGGATGACGGGAAGTGTGCCACCACCACCACCAGGTGGCACACTGCTGCAGCTGCTCTGGACTCTGGCGGCTCTCTGGACTCTGTCAGAGGGTAATCAGGGTATGTTTACAGTCTTATTGACAGCCTGTTTTGGTCATTTAACCCTTCTTCACTCTGCTTTTCCCATCCTCCCTTCATATGAGTAAATCATTAAGAAGATTCCACTGACAGAGTCAAGTGGGTGACCCCTTACTTTTATCAACAGCACTGATGCAATATATTCACTGTACAACAATGGTGGTAGCAGGTCAGTCTTTTATTTATTATGAATGACGTTTCGGCCTAAAGCCTTTGTCAAGTTTCCTTGAGGCCTCTCCTTCATCTTCATCTAGTTTATCCCACGACCAGCACCTCGAAAAAGAAAAATACAGGTGCACGCTGACTTTGCTTAAAACAAGGTAGCAGGTCAGTCGTAATTATGTCAAGCCTGCCAACCGACTCTATACACAATGTGATTCCACATGATCACATGATTTCCAAATGGTGTCTGAGACCTGACTGTGCATTTCAATTAACTTGACAGAGGTTTCCCTGAGACCTGGTGCCTTTCATTCAGATGGCTGATACCTGACTCACTTAAGAATGTCCTAATATGGACAGTGGACACCACGTAGTATTTATGCAGGTTTTTTTTTTTTGCTTAATTGCTTTAAGATGGCAGTAATTTCTTTCATTACAGAACAAGTAATCTTCATCCTCCACCTCCTGTTTTAGCAATGCCCCCATATACTGAACTATGCCCAAGAAACTATATGAAGGATCCTGCTGTCCCAGTCATAATCCCACTCCAATGCCAGACTTACCTCTATAACTTTACCTCTATTTTTTATTCTCTCGACATAATGTCACTAAAATATGACCACTAAAGGATACACATATTCATGTAATATCCATATCCAATAATCCAACTGTATAATGGACACAGAGTTGAGTGGGTAATCTTTAGGAGTAAATTAATCATTATCCATCCCATCACTCCTGTTTTTAGCGATGCCCCCACAGTGGGCTCAACCAGAGAAGATGGAGAAGAAGTTCCATGTCGTCGTTGTCAGCTACACGGCCAAGTTTCGCTGCCAGGCCCATGGCAATCCCACCCCAACGCTGAAGTGGTTTAAGAATGGCAAGGAGTATAAAAGGGACCAGCGCATCGGATTCAAGGTAAACTGTAGCTACCAAGTAATGGAGACCAACACACATCAGATAAGTGCCTCTATGTCAACAGGGTGTTCAGCAAAGCAATCACAATTGTGTGCTATTGCTGTAGTGACATGAGGTAATGTAGGCCTAATTAATGAGAGAAAACACTGTAAGCAGTGCAGTTGTGTGCCTCCATATCCCAGTTGAGTTTCAGTGGGAATACAAATTTGTCTAGACTCACAAAAATATATATTTTGTGCCGTTGTGCTGCTGGACATTTGGGTGCCCATATAGCAGAGCTGACTTTCCAAATCACAGTGAGTGCAACCTATGTCAAAGTGCCCTGGCTTTCACAGTGTATAAACAGGTCAATAGAGGGAACCGAATAACTCCGCAATCTCCTCCAGACATATACATTTTCTACAATGACAGGCCAGCTAGAACCTGCCACATGCTCTCTTCCTCTCGTGCGCTCTCAGATGCATTCGGTGTGGTGTAACGTTCAAGTTAGATCTTAATGAAGATTGAGAGAGAAGCCTAAAAGTATCCTTATGTAACACTCTGGTGCATAATGACATTGTAAACATTCTCTAAGAAGATAAAAATCAGATTGCAGTAAAACTATTAATTGGCTAAACTTTGGTGCCCCCTGGTGCCCTAAGCACAGTGTGTGATGCGCGTTTAGCGGTAGCGGCCACACTGGTTTTGTGCATCCATAGAGACTTAGGGTTCATATCATTTGTCGATCCACCCTTCCTTCATTCCTTCCTTCCTAATTAAGATGTACAGTATATCACCGGGCACAACATCTGGCTCTGTTTCTCTTAGATGCGAGACCACCCGGGGATCATCAACATAGAGTCTGTAGTGCCCTCAGACAAGGGGAACTACACTTGTGTGGTGGAGAACCAGTATGGCAGCATCAACCATACTTACCAGCTGGATGTCGTAGGTCAGTGCCATGTTGGTTAGCTTTATGGAAACCTGAGGATACACTCATTTGGATGTGGGCGTGACTGCTGACTCATCATAAGATTGTACTTAAGAGATCAAAGTGGGAAGAATGATGAAACATTTTAGTGTGAACAAGCAACGTCAAGCAAGAAAGTAGATAAACAACACACTCAAGTGAAATCTGCAGTGTGTGAGATGAACAGCAACGTGAGACCAATGATCTCACAAGCTACCAGACATATGCTCCTTCTCAGCCAGCCTCACTGCCACAAAGATAACTTTTACACTGACACCTGGAAACTTTTCTCTACCTTGAAATCACTACTCAACCTACCACCTCCTCTTCCCCTATCAACCTCACTGCTGATAGCATTCTTTACAGACCAAATGGCGGCCATAAGCAGCCAATAGTTGGTCCAGATCCGCTGGCCAGCAACGTTGTTGTAGGTTTTTAAGGGCATAACATCAGCCTATCTGATTGGCTTTGATAATGCACCTTGAGAGTGTGCCTGATGTACTGTATCTGTTCAGAAGGCCACACAGTCTCCACAATAAAAGGCAAGCAAATCATACCTAGAATAGGATAGAATATATACTTTTTTGATCCTGTGAGGGAAATTCGTTTCTCTGCATTTAACCGAATTAGTGAACACACACAGCATACAGTAAACACACAGTGAGGTGAATCACACATTAACCCGGAGCAGTGAGCCGCCTGCCCAATCAGCAGCGCTCGGGGAGCAGTGAGGGGTTAGGTGCCTTGCTCAAGGGCACTTCAGCCGTGGACTGGTCGGGGATCGAACCGGCAACCCTCCGGTCACAAACCCGAAACCCTATCCAGTATAGGCCACGGCTGCCCATAAGCCTGAGTCTGAACATATTGTCAAACAATGTTTTCTTCACAGGGTCTTATTTATCAAGCATCATAATGAAGCAGGGATTTTTACTCAGTGAACACACTGAACAGTTCCAGCTGTTAGCTATCGGAGCAGCAGTTATCCATTCACGTTGATTTACAGTACTTTTTCTTCACCTTTTCTGATATTGTATACACCAAACAACTATTCTATTAATTGAGGAAAAATAAACACATTGATTCACTATGTGACAATAAGCATTAGTAGGGTTCTGAGGTTTATATCTGACTGTGATAATATCCTGATACCCTATTATACTGCACTTCTTTCTTGAAGACTTATTTTGTGTGTGTGTGTGTGTGTGTGTGTGTGTGTGTGTGTGTGTGTGTGTGTGTGTGTACGTATGTGTACATGTACATGTGTACGTACTGTATGTGTGCGTGTTTGTCCTCATACACACAGAGAGTGTGTGTATGAGGAGTGTGTGTCACAGGCCCATTATACAGGCAGGTCTTCCAGCAAATCGCACAGCAGTGGTGGGTAGCGACGTGGAGTTTGTTTGTAAATTCGTCTCAGAGCCCAAGCCCCATATCCTATGGTTGAAACACATTGAAGTCAATGGGAGTCGTTATGGACCTGAAGGCCATCCATATGTCCGGGTGCTAAAGGTATGACATCACTATCTTGAAGAAAAACTATAGGAAAGCTGACTGCCAGTGGAGAAAAACAAAACTGGTGGTTATTATATTTTATTATTTTTATTATTTAACTAGAAATGTACTTCCAAGGAATTATCAGTGCATGAATATGCACAAATGTACAGATAGATCATGGTTACTAAGGTGTTGCTAGGGTAGACATGGTGGTTTCATAGTTTATGAATATGGATAACTTGAAAGCTGTTGATAAAAAAGACAATTTAATGAATGTTTAATGAATGATATGTAGTCTCAACAGATTGTATGCTTAAAGCCTGAGACAGGGAGATGCTGCAGGTGGTCTGAACACCTGGCATAGGATTCTAATTGCTCAACGACCCGATTGTGATGTCATAAAGGCCAATGTTAAAGGGATATTCCGCCATTTTTGGAAATACGCTCATTTTCCACCTCCCCTCGAGCAAAACAATCGATATTTACCTTGTTCCCGTTCATCCAGCCATTCTGTGAGTCTGGCGATACAACTTTTAGCTTCAGCCTAGCATAGATCACTGAATCGGATTAGACCATTAGCTTCTCGCCTGCTAGCTTCATGTTTAAAAGTGACTAAGATTTCTGATAATTTTCCCATTTAAAACGTGTCTCCTCTCAAGTTAGAAAGTGCAATAAGACCAACTGAAAATGATACCTGGCGTTTTTCTAGGCTGATTTGACATGGAACTACACTCTCATCTGGCGTAATAATCAAGGCAACTTGCAAACATACCATAGGCGCAGTGATATCGTACGCAGCATCTGAAAATAGTCCCCATAGACATCAAGCAGTAGTAGTGCCAATAGCTGCAAGTTGCCTTGATTATTACGCCAGATGAGAATGTAGTTCCATGTCAAATCAGCCTAGAAAAACGGCAGGGTTCATTTTCAGTTGGTCTTATTGCACTTTCTAACTTGAGAGGACACACGTTTTAAATGGGAAAATTACCAGAAATATTAGTCACTTTTAAACATGAAGCTAGCAGGCGAGAAGCTAATGGTCTAATCCGATTCAATGATCTATGCTAGGCTGAAGCTAAAAGTTGTATCGCCAGACTCACAGAATGGCTGGATGAACGGGAACAAGGTAAATATCGATTGTTTTGCTCGAGGGAAGGTGGAAAATGAGCGTAATTCCACAAATGGCGGAATATCCCTTTAAGTCTATGGGGAAATGTGTAATAGTTTTTCATTTATTCATGGGTTTCATCCGGTCCCTTTGCACAGGTGTATAAAATCAAGCATCTAGATTATGAATGCAGACTGCACGGAGCTTGATTAATACACCTGTGGAAAGGGACCTGATGAAACCCATGAATAGTTTAAAAAGTATAAAAGTGACAAAGTTGAAAAATACATAGCAGCCTTCTATTGAAGACCTACGTTGCAACGTTTTAATGAAGTTTCTAGGTTAAACGGTTCAAGCTGAATAAAAAAATATATAATTGGTAATTGGTAAGCAGAAGAAGAGAAGAAGAAGAAGAAGAAGAAGAAGAAGAAGAAGCAGCCTAGGAAGAACAGTACAGTGCATTTTCATGCACTGTAATTAGGAAGTTAAGAAGGCAAAACAAGCTTATTTTTCTGAGCATTTACAACAATCCAAGAATGGTCCTCTATATTAGAACTGCAATAAAGCTGTCTGTACAACAGATTCCAGATGGCAGCTGAAAGGGATTGAATCAACATATTAGATATTGCAACTGCAAGTGAGTATTTCATAGGAAATATAAGCTATTTTTTTAATGTTATGCCAGCAACACATCTTTAAACAGTAGGAATTTGGCAACAAAAGGCTGTATAAGCTATGTAGGATAAAGACAACAAAAGGAGGAACATCGCACAACTAATCAGGTTAACTGACACGATGATTGAGTATAAAAAAGAGCATCAGAGAGTCTGAGAAGAAGCTGGTGTTCACACCTGAGCGAGCAAATTATGTGAAGAATGCTCCTTAAAGAGAAACTATGCAGGATTGGCTATTTCATCTTAAGTTTCGGTTTCGTTTTTCACTTTCGCTCGTTTTATGCTTGCATATTTCTCTGCAGAGCTTCCTCGACAGCTTTAGCATGTATATTTATACATATAGGCTATATATAAATATATGAATTGCAAGCGTAGTTCTTCTTGTTCTTATGCATCTCAGCCTTCCAGATGTAAACAGGGAACGATCGTCTCCTGAACAAACTGCAAGGTTGCAATAGCGGATAGGGACACTGGGGGTGGGAGGAAATATTACTGCACAACGATTTCTAAGTGATTTTATGACTATGAAAAAGTTGCATAGGGTCTCTTTAATGTGGAAATTCAGAGAAATCTTTGTAAACAAGGGGCAGGACTATAAGGGCTTTGCTGAGCTGCTGACAGTCAGGTTTCTAGGCCTGCGGCATACAATTGCCTGTGGTCCATCTCATGCAGAGAGGTAGGCCTCCTGTAGTCTAGGCAGGGTGTAAACATTGTGCTCTCTCTCTCTTCAGCTCACCCTGCCCTGATCTGCAGTCCTCCTTACACACACACCCCTCTCTCTCTCTCTCTCTCTCTCTCTCTCTCTCGCTCTCTCTCTCTGTCTAATGTGTCTTTTCCTGTTGTTCTCTTCTAGTCTGCTGATCTTCAGACCACAGACAAGGAAATGGGGGTCCTGCAAATAAAGAATGTGACTTTTGAGGATGCTGGGGAGTATATCTGCTTGGCATGGAACTCTGTTGGTATCTCTTACCGTACTGCATGGTTGACTGTCTATAGAGGTAGGGAAATGTATGTGATACAGTGGGCATTCCAGATCATGTACAGTTTCAGGCGCAGATTACATATTTTTGCATTGAAAATCTCCAATCTCCAATCTCCTTTGAAAAGCCAGGTGTAATCCAGACTGTGGTTACTGCATGAACAGGGGTAGCTTTCAGTTTAGAGTCATATATGTCATCCATCTCTGTATGTAGCCTAGAAGCCTGCTAAAATGTTTAATTTATTTGTATAAGCTGCACATTAAGCTTGAGTATTTGAGAAGAGTTGTTGCCCTGCATGATCTCTCTGTTCGATGCCATTGGCATATATTACTTCATGATCACAATTTTTATTCTTTTTAATATCCTCTGAGGTTGATTCCTTTCATCTAGCTGGAGACTGAATGATATTATTCAGTTGTTAGCAATAGCGTCACAAATTACGTTGCAGAAACACAACAAAAACTAAACCTGCGGATTGGCAATGCCACTGTTTACAGTTCACAAATGTTGGTAAATCTGTTACCGAGTGTCCAGCCTTCTGGAAACGTATGGATACAATACCTTGCAACAGCAATGAACTGATAGAGAAGAATGAAGAAGATTGGGGAAAAAAGATGTCTGTAAAGTATTTGTGTAAACATGCACCATATAGAACAACAGGCCTACAATCTGTGAGAGCTGAACAGCAAGGTGAGATGAGGCCAAGAACCTGATTAACCTGATTGTGTGTATGTGTGTGTGTGTGTGTGTGTGTGTGTGTGTGTGTGTGTGTGTGTGTGTGTGTGTGTGTACGACCTTGATAGAACCAGAGCCCGACATTTCCTGTCTCAGTTTAATGCCAAGACTGCCAGAAGATCGCACTGCTGTGGTGGGTAGCGACGTGGAGTTTGTGTGTAAAGTCTTCAGTAACCCCCCACCCCAAATCCAGTGGCTGAAGCATATTGAAAAGCATGGGAGTCGTTTTGGATGTGATGGCTTGCCATTTGTTCGGGTGCTAAAGGTAGGCCTATGATATAACTGCTAAACACTATGTGTAGCTTAATGCAGAGGTCCTGCCCTGGAATCAAGAACATCACATCACCACCATTCTAAGGAAGACAACATTTTAAGAACATGACCTAAGTCTTGGCTACTGGTATCGCTGTACAGAGTTACTCCACAATGCAAGGGGCAAACATATAATGTTTGTCTACATGTCATGAATCCATACAGAGATCTCTTAGAGAAACTGTATAACTGTGTAGAATACCTGTACTGTGTTTTAGGCTTCTTTCACTTGGTAGTTAGTCTACATTTTCACCAGGAAATCAACACAATATCATCTGAAAACATTATTGTATGCCAACATGTTCTTCAATAGGGTCTCTCTCTCTCTCTCTCTCTCTCTGTATGTTCCTTTTGATCTCTTCTAGTCCGCTGGACCTAATACCACGGACAAGGAACTGGAGATCCTGCAAATAAAGAATGTGACCTTAGAAGATGCCGGGCAGTATAGCTGCAAGGTGGGGAACTCGGATAGGATATTTCATCATTCTGCATGGTTGACTGTCCAGGAAGGTGTCTAATGTATGGTTAAATAATATAGTCGAGCACCGAGCTATTAGGTTGCATGCTATAGTGCCCCGAATGTACTGTAGCTTAATGCAGGTTAAAAACAGATCCCTTTTCAAATGCCTATTGAACCTTTAACTTACACACAATTAGCACTTCACTAGTCACTTTGAGCTCTTAATTATATTTTTTTGTACTTCATGAAGAACTATGTGATATTGAACATTGAAATCTTTGTGATGGTTAAATGATCTTTTGGGCGAGAATGGCGGCTTTCCCTGCTCCCTCTACCGTCCCCAAGCGGAAAACCAGCCTTGCAAGATCTGCATTAGCGTCCCAGCAGCGTCTGAGCCCAGTAGTCCCGTGAGAAGCGAGCGAGACACAACATGCTTAAAATTCTCTGGACATACACATGCCTCCTCAAGCATCAGTTAGCCATGTCGGCTCTCTATAAGATGGCTTCAGTTTTTTTTTTTTATTGAAGTATGTAAAGCACATTGAATTGTCTATGTGTATGAAAAGTGCAATATAAATAAATGTATCCCGAGTCTTGCATGGTTCCTTCTCTTCTGAGCCCTTTGCCAAACCCTCACACTGGCTTGACAGGTGTTTACATGTGGATGGAATAAAGCAGGGTCATTCATTAGGCACTAGCATAGGCGATGTAGATACTGTACATAAACTGTAGGCCAATAAGCAACATATAACTGCACTTCAATCTCCTGCACTGATTTTAAGGCCGCATGTGCATCAACAAAGGTTCCACATTCTACCACATTAATGGCTAATCGTAGACTAGGATTTTTGGGTGGCCAACCGAATCTGAAGGGTGGCATGTACGTGCCACCTGGACCCACCCCTTTCGCTTCGCCCCTCGAAGTTCTTGCCTGGCTCTTCTTTTCTCTGAACTCTGACATTGATCTGATATTGCAGATGTTTACATGTGGCAGGGTGATTGTGCACTCAATCAGGAGTTCCAACATCCTGCAAAAAATCCTAAGGATATTTATCCTGCGGACAAGTCGTTTGAGACTTGTTGCTAGGGGCTGCATACATCTTATGACAGTGCATCTTACTGTGCTTTATGCACCTTTGGATTTAGATCTGCGTGCATGTACTTGAGTACTTGAGAGTTGTGCTGTGCAAACTAACAGTGTGATAGTGTGCGTGAACACCAGGGGGTCTATAACTTCATCTGTCATATTTAACTTGAGAAGTAGTTGGTTGATCACTATCTCTTATTTTTTTTTCAAAAATTCTCTCCATAATGTCACGGAAATATGACCATTACGTAAAGTATACACATATCAATGGAATATGTCCATATTGTATAATTATAATTATATAATTAATGTCATAAATATTTTTTGTCTCATACATGTGCATACATTGTTTTAGTCTGGCAGTTCACCCGACACTTTGTTTGCTCTGTGTTACTCAGGTGCACAGGTGGACCCTCATCATGGAGTCTGTCCTCAGACAACTGGACAATGTGTGTGTGTGTGTGTGTGTGTGTGTGTATGTGTGTGTGTGTGTGTGTGTGTGTGTGTGTGTGTGTGTGTGTGTGTGTGTGACTGTGTGTGTGTGTGTGTGTGTGTGTGTGTGTGTGTGTGTGTGTGTGTGCATGCTTCCTGTTTCCAAGTCCAATGCCAATACTGCCCGTAAATATAGCACTGCAGTGGTTGGCAGTGACCTGGAGTGCTTGTTTGCAAGCTCTTCAGGCCCCAGTCCCACTTCCAGTGGTTAAAGCATATCGGAATCAAAGGGAGTTGTCATGGGTGTGATTGCGTGGCATGCTTTATGTCCAGATCCTTAAGGACATCAATCATGAAATTAATCACTTTTAAGCAAGAGAACACTTAGGCCAAAAAAAAATACAGAGCTATAGGCCTACTGCTAATTCAGAATCCACAAAATAATGAACCATCTCTGGGGTTTACTTCGGTCTAGCGACAAACTTAAATGAACCCTGAGGTAGTTCAAAACATAACAGATCTAACTATCTTAAAAGTTTTTTTGTTTTTTTTACCAACCAATAATGCTGCAGTCAGGAAAGGCTGCCTCCCCTTGTGCTGCTTGCTTCAATCCAACCACTGGCATTCAGTGCCTCAGTGTTCGATTCCTGGCTGCCACCGTTGTGCCCTTGAGCAGGGCACTTTAGTTGCTTCGGGAAGGCTCGCCCTTGTAATATATTACGTATGTAAATCACTTTGGATAAAAACTGTCTGCCAAATTAATAGAAATACCATTGCTTAAAGTTAAATATAAAATCATCTTTTGGACATTTATCTTAATGCCTTAAATGAAACAATGAGGAACTATTCAACCTAAGGACATCAATTTTCAAATCCTTAACATACAGGGGTCATAAGTATTGGAACGCCCATGTTAAATTCCCATACATGATTTGTATTTTTATTTTTATTTTTAAAGGCCAGTTAGGCCTATTTCATGGATCCAGGACACCCTGATAAAGTCCCCGGCCTTTGTTAAAATAACCCCACATCAACACTTTACCATACTTTGGCATGCTTTATGTCATCAGCTGTTTGCTAATTAGCTGATTTCATTCCAATTCAATCCGCCAATATCTGAATTTGAGTCCGTCAAGATTTCACTCTCCACGACCGTTCTATATACAGTCTATATGTCTACGACACACACCTTTTATTTTGTTAAATATGAACTTTTATTTTGACGAACATATCCGGCTGCACCTATCTTCATCCGCAAGTTACTGTTGTCACTGTATTCACGGAATGTTTACATCAGGTAAGATTAACACGTGTAGGGTTTTTCAGATACAGAGTAATTGGGGTCGTATCTTTGATGTTGTTTAGGTCCTAGTAGGCTATAGGTCATGCGATTGCATGCTATTGGCCAAAGCAAAGTAGGATAATATCTGGGTCAATCAACACGTAGCGAAATAGTCTGATGACAGTTACAGTAGCCTATGGCTAGCGACGATGGCCTGGGCCAGCCAGCCAGCGGTTCCCAAACTTTTCCCCCACGGACGGACCGACCACCTATACATCTTGACTTGGCTTACGTACCCGTAACCCCATCATCCGACCATGCACCTGAAACATTTTATTGTCATAGGCCTATTCCAGGAATCATGAAAGCAGCCTCTCTCTTTTTTTTTACGAAAACATAGCCCACTATAGAGAGTTGATCAATTATATCTCTTGTTCCAGGATTATACTAAACAAATCTGATCAGTTTGTGTTTAAATGTGGCTGCTTTTTCACTCTCTCTCGATTGCAGAATGGCTTCCCAAGGCGGTGGGGAGTGCTCATGCTGCTCCCATCAACGGGCAGTGCCTAGCACACACCAAACTTTAGAGGAGATGGACTTTGAGAGAGGTGGGTGACATTTGGCATCTGAGCTTAGCTGATTATTAGTCTACTCTATGTCACTCTCTGTGTAATTCAGTGTGTAACCAAAGTTGAATCCCCACAGGGATTTGGTCTGCTGCTTTAGATGGAGATTTGGGCCGTGTGGAGTCATTCCTCAAGAAGGGGACCGATCCTAATACAAAGGATAATGCAGGCTACACTTCCTTGGCAAGTGTAATATTTTGGGTTTATTTTATTTGAATACTTTTTTTGCGCAAGTTTCCAAGCAAAACATAGTCAACATTTTAAATGTGGAAGACCAATACTGACAAGTGTTAATGAAATCCTTGGCAAGTGTTTAGACAACCATTCCTCTACCTCAGTGGTTCTGTGGTACGGGTACCACTGGTGGTACGCAGACTCTCTGTTGTGGTACTCAAGGGAGTCTCCAAGATGTTTTATTTCATACAAAATAATTACTTCAAATGATGAAAAACATATGTAATGAAAATTATACTAGTTTTGATCTTTCTAGAAAAGAACTAAACAAAACAATGCAAAACAGTATGTGCAATGTAAAATATATTGTTGGCCTAGGCTACTGTATTTTCATGCTGGTCATAATGGTGGTTCTTGGAGAGTCAATTGCTCTCTGAGGTGGTACTCATTGTGAAAAGTTTGAGAGCCACTGCTCTACCTTACTCAGGCCTTGTGATGCATTCTTTCTGCTCAAATTCGCTGAAATGTCAGCTTTACTGAAAAACAACAACAACACAATTGAAATGTTTTTGCTCCTCTTGTTTTGTTTTCTCAGCACTACGCAAGCCGCGGCGGCCACGAGTCCGTTTGCGAGCTGCTCCTTGGTCACGGGGCGTGCGCGAGCCCCCAGACCCGAGGCGGTGCCACGCCACTCCACCGGGCCGCCTACTGTGGGCATCTGCCCGTGGTGATGCTCCTGCTGAAGTTCCACGCAGACCCACAGAGGAGTGACGACGACGGCGCCACTCCTCTGCACAAGGCAAGATGGCACTGCAGCCTGGCATACTGGCATACTGGCATACTGACATACTGGCATTCGGCACAAATGCACACTGCTTACAGTCTTAAAACGGTGGTGTTTGTGTGTGTGTGTGTGTGTGTGTGAGAGAGAGAGAGTGTGCGTCTATCTTTTCATGTGTGTGTGTGTGTGTGTTTGTCTGTCTGTCTGTTTGTCTCTCTTTCTCTCTCTTTCCTTTTTTTCTTTTGGTATGATTTTAGTGTAATCTGTTTTTTTTTTTGTTATTGGTTTATTTGCTTGTTTATTTACTTGTTTTTGTATGTGTGTGTGCGCGGGGTTTAATATGGGCTGTTTTTATATTTCTAATTGGTTTCCTTTTGACTGTCAATAAAGGAACCTTTAAAAGGCTCTCTCTCTCTCTCTCTCTCTCTCTCTCTCTCTCTCTCTCTCTCTGCAGGCTGCTGAACAAGGTCATGTGGAGGTGTGTGAGCTGCTGCTGAAGCATTGTCCAGCCCTGCGGACACAAAGGGACAAGAAGTCACGTGCGCCTCAGCATCTCGCGCTGGTAAACAGCCGCCTGCAACAGCTCCTTCATAGCACAGCAAATGATGGGCCTCCCTCCGACTCGAGCGCTTGTGCCGGTACATCCTGTACTGTGTACATGCCAATGGCAGATCAGTCCCTGTAATGGTACGGTCATCAAATGTTTCTGGGGAACAGAATTGGAGTGCAAAAATGAGCTCTGGTTCTCACATCGCTCCAGTCGAGCCAAGCTTAGGAAATACAGCAACATTGTGTTTGTAGGAGATGCCATTCTTTGGGGTAGTGGATGGGGTGGGGGGTTATTTTGAAGTAAATATATAGCAAAAGCAAGGATGCCGTTTTTGGTTTAGTTCTATTTCAAACAGGGTTTAATTTGAGCTAAACTGTAGCATCTGCATAAAGTACTGGTCGAGCCATTACCATTCGTGTGGCTGTTTTCTCTGTCATCCTACAGAGGGCGCTCTTCCCTTAGCCATTGCTAAGGACAGCTGGCGCATGTGCTCTTTGAGAAGAGAACATCTCCAGGAATCTCTGTGCTGTGTGGAGACCTGGGTGTGCAGACTGAATAACCATTGAAGCAAAGCCTTGACTACCAGGACAGGCATCTGTAATGTGCAGCCAAGCGCCAGAACATGTCTCTGTGAAAGAGATGTTCTCAGGCCCTGTTCAACACAACATGTTCGGAAGTTTATGTGTGATCTGGTGCAAGGGCCTTAATGTTTTGTTTTGAAGGGCTTGCAGTAAATCTGGTGTGCAGCGACGAAGGTCTGTACGGCGATAATGAGTTAGGGAGAGTTTTGGCACAGTTGCATTACTACATTTTTTGAATGTTTGGGGGGGGGGGGGGGGACTGATAAGATTCGTGCACTTACTGTGCCTTGCTAAATATTGTAAAATCCACTGGAAACTTCTGTGTTTCAGTTTCAGTACGGAAACACAGCAGGGGGATATCATTATACATAGATGTGTTGTTTTGTAGCTATTCATCTCAGGAAATTAAGATTTGGTGAGCAACAGAAGTGAATCTGATTCACTGGAGTTTCTCACCAAGTAGTGAGGAGTTTGCAAGCTGGGATGGTTGTTCGTTCTTGGTTTACAACATTTTTGAGCGAGCTCCAGTAACGCTCTCCAGTGGAACTGTAATTGTATCTATCACAGCTGTGTCTCTCGAGATGGGCCGTGGGGAGAGTTAGTTGCCGGTGCTGTTATTTTCATGCTAACTCTACACAGCTGCTCCAGTGAGCGTAGGCCTGTACCTGACCAGTTGCTGGCCTCCCTGGCCCTGCACGTCCAACCTTGAGTCGGTATGTCTTCTTTACTGAGGTCCTGTCTGCCTCAGCAAGAGCTGAAAACATTTGGCAGTCCAATGGCGTGTCTTGGAAGTGGACACAGGCCAGTTTCGACAGGGACTGCCTGCATAGGAGGGTCGAACTCTTGTTGGTGGGTCGTAGCTGATGTCTCATCTATTATACTGTAGGTTAGTAGCTAGAATGGAAGGTCATTGAAAGGTGAAGTTTTGAGAAACGCTTTCAGTTTCAATAACTTTTCGATGAACTTGCCTCCCATATATTAACACCAGCCACTGGTGTGGACAGTCTGAGGGAGAGCAAAGTAGACATATGGAATACAGAAAGTATACATAATATCTATACATATACGTATACTGGACATCTAAAACCTACAGTATAGTCAGTCATTCAATTCTTATTTATTTATGATTGCTTTGACTGATGTAAATCGTGCCAAATAGAACATTATATCATGAGCTGTATAAAATGTGCAAAATACAAATGACCCACATTGACTGTCCACTGTCTTAAAAAGTTGTTACAATAACAGATTGTGCAGACAATGTTGTAATTACATGAACATGTTTCAGTTGAGAGGACACATTTCCCATGGGCAGGGGATGACATATGTAACCTTGTCTGGGAGATACTGCCCTGTTTTTACAGTGAATGTGCTGTCTTGGCTGTATTCGCAGCACACTGTGCACAGCTTGGGCCACGGTGAAAACCAGCTATAAGGCTTCCTCAATTGGGTGAGTTCTCCTGGAGGCGGTCTCAAACGGGCAACCTCGACACATGCGCTCAATAACTCAGTTTGCATCACCTTGGCGTCGTGGAGATGCAGCACGCACATACATCATGTGTGTCCTCAGCTGTCGGGAGCAGTGAGCCCGAGACGTTCCTCACTCCCAGTGTTGATTGGCCATAATAAATCCTTGTTGCCAGTGCAAGAGGGGGATGATTGTGATTGTGTCACCCGCACTGAATGTGCTCATTTTCAACCAGGCACGAATGCAGAGACCTCTCAGACCAACGGTGCAAAATTGGAGGGGGGAGGAAGGAAGGAAACAGCTCTTTCTAATGCTAAGCAAACCAGCGCTGAAGTGGGTGAGAGCCTTTTGACGTCACGTCGGTGTGTGTGCGCCACTGCGCATTTGTCTAAGTAAATGACAAACAAATGTCATTTCATATCTCCTTGTGCTGTGCAGCCACAGGGCCGTGAGGAATGCAAGGCCTGGCAAAACGCAAGCACTAATCAATTATGCGCTGGTTGTTGGGAGGTTTATGGGATGCTGTCAGTTGCCTGCCAGACAGGGCTGCATCATCCGTGGCCTGTCACGGTCGTGATGTGAGGCGGATCAATCCCAGGCAGTGGAGCTTGTGTCTCTCTGTGCCTGGGATTGGCTTGCTGGGAAATCACGATTGGCCCCTGTGGTTTTCCCACTTGCCACCCATTGCAGATTTTTTTCAGTCGGATCTGTTAACTTGCTGATTGTTTTCCCTGGGAAATGTTTTTTTGTCGCTGTTGTTGTTGTTGCTATTTTGTCAGTGACAAAAATAAATGTCATTCACTTATATAAGGTTGTGCTGTTCTTTTTTTTTTGTGGGAGAAGTGTGTGTGGGCAGGGGGGGGAGCATGGCAGGGAAGCATTGCACTTGAATGGTTGGTATTATAGTTTGTTTTACTGTCTAGTGCCCCTTGCTCCACTCAGAGTCAACCCTGTGTATTCTGTTAACTCAACAACACACACACGCGCAAAGCCATCCGCTGTGGACACATTGTGCCCCGATCCCAATGGGGCACCAGTAGGCCCCTCTTCCTGTATTAAGCTCAGCAGCTTAACTGACCACAATACTCGACAGCGCACCAGCGCTCTGGTCCTTGTTAACCTGCTAATTCCATGCACCACGGGGAGACTTCTACCTCCATCCATTCTCTATCAGGCTCTGCCTTCCCTTGGCCTGGTCTTTCTTTCTTTAGTCAAGTACCATTTTCCTGTTGCTTTGGCCACAAGTTGCTTCTCTCTCTTTTTCTGTCTTGGTAAAAGAGCAGTAGCTAGCGCAGAGCCGTATTTCAGGCCAAAATTAAAGTTTTGCTGTTGACAGAGCTCCCCTGACTCTCCCAAAGCCGTATACTTCCCCCCTGTAATTTCACAAAAAAAAAAAAAGAAACGTCACTTATTATTGCCTACTGTAAACAAACAAAGCGCAGAGCACTGGCCATGGGGATTGGTTTGGAATTTTGGGTTTGCATACCCAGAACCCACCATTATGAGTCCGTGTCTGTTTGGATAAAAGCGTCTGCTAAATGCTAGTCACTTGATCACAAACGTGAAGGCTGAAGACTGGAGCTATGGCTGCCCTCGCAGCAGACAACTGAGAAGCTAGTGTGCCATGCTGGGCCGTGAAGGGCAAGCCCAGAGCAAGGATAATGTTGACATACCGTGATGGTGCGACAGCTGGAAGGTGAGGATGGTTCAGCAGCACTGCATGTGCTGTGACTGGGTTTTTTTTCCCCCATGGCAGTGATCCAGCTGACATCACCCTTTTCTGAACCCTATCCCTGTGTGTTATGCTGTGTGTGTGTGTGTGTGTGTGTGTGTGTGTGTGTGTGTGTGTGTGCGCGTGCGCACGCATGCCTGTTGTGTGTATCCGCTGCTCCCATACATGTGCACTAGAGAGAAACATACTACAGGTCCCTCACCCTTATGCATCTGTCCTATTGTATTAGCTCCGACTCTGAGCGTGTGTCCTGTCTCACACCAAGGGGACATGCTGTACAGGCAGGCACTGCCCTTTCTGGGGATTGATAGATAGATAGATACTTTATTCAAGTTAGGGGAAATTCAAGTTAGTACTTTGAACTTTTTATTCTCTTTCTCCTTCCCCTTCTTCTCAGCATAGAGCTGACGTAACTTCCTGTGAGTGGGAATGTGAGAATGTGTGTGACAGTTGCGTCTTTAGTAGTTTGTTTGCAGGTGAAATGTGTGTGAGTTTGTGTGTGTGTGTGTGTGTGTGTCTGCTAGAGAAACTGCGTTCTGGAGCATGGGGAGATTTGATTGGCGCTGGGCGGTGGGCGGTGTTTGCAGGCCGATCCTCGAACCACATCCAGGCCAGAGAATGGAGCGGAGCCAGCCTGCATCTGGAGCTCATTGCAGCTGACGCCACACAACACCAGGAGGGGAGAAAGCCTATGCTAATGTGTGTGTGTGTGTGTCCTTCTGTGTGTGTGTGTGTGTGTGTGTGTGTGTGTGTGTGTGTGCGTGTGCATGTATGTGTGTGTATGTGTGTGTGTGTGTGTGTGTATGTGTGCATGTGTGCATGTGTGTGTGTGTGTGTGTGTGTGTGTGTGTGTGTGTGTGTGTGTGTGTGTGTGTGTGTGTGTGTGTGTGTGTGTGCGCATGCTTGTGTGTGCGCGCGTGTGTGTGTCTGTCTGTGTGTGTGTGTGTGTGTGTGTGTGTGTGTGTGCACGCATGCCTTAATGTTTCAATGCTTTCAAGGGCTTTGCTGTATTTATTATATTCCCCAAACCAGATGAGGCTGAGTATGTGTAAGTGCTCAGATGAAATGAAGACAAGAGAGCAAAAGGAAGCATGACACTGTAGAGTCTTAAAATTCCTTACCATCCACTTGTGTTATGGAAACTGTTTGTCACCTGTTCTTTAAAGATTAGCCTCATTTTCACCCATAGCCCCAGCGACATGATATGACCAACAAGACCACCCTCAACTAGGGAGATTTGACCTTACTCATCCCGGTACTGTACAATCCCCTCTCTGATCTGGACACACACACACACACACACACACACACACACTACATCCTTCACACGACCATATACCATCAAAACGAATTTGAAGATGATGCCAAAATGAGTCGCCTAAAAGGAGCTGCGTTGTTAAAACACTGGCCTCAAATTTGTTTAAAGACAGGCCACATTTTTGTTCACCTCTACAGGCCTTTTTGACCGCTTCAAAAGCCACTCTCCACCAGGGAGATTTGACCTTGATCATCCCAGGCCTATGCCCTCACCAATCTGGTTTCAGACACACACACACACACACACACACACACACACACACAGACAGACACACACATGCCTTTTCTGCACATGTTATAATTGTGTGCCATGGAAAATGAGGCCTAATCCATTGCAGGACTATGGCTGATGCATTTCAGATGGCACACGGTAATATCAGAGCACATCACAGCCACTTGCCTGATGTGTGACAGCGCTCCGTTCTGGGGGAGATTCAAACAATCGCTTTGAGAAGGCATTTTTTTCCCCCCTCCTTCTTTATACGGGGCAAGCTGTTGCCAGAGAGAAAGACTGAGAGAGAGAGAGAGAGAGAGAGAGAGAGAGAGAGAGAGAAAGGGAGTGAGTGAGTGCTAGCGAGCTAATGAAAACACCATGTGCTATTGGCTGAAAATGAGAGAAACGCTCACAGGGTTTTTTTCTCAGGCTGTTGCTTTTATATATGCTGTCATGTGTCAGGCTTTTAGTAAGAGAAAGGTTGTGTGGCTTTGATGTGGTAAGCAAGCTCTTGGACTCCTCTTGATTAATATCCATTTGAATCGGCGCTAATTTGCCTAGTTGGATGTGAAGTGAAGCTGTGTGACTGATGAATATGTTTGTTGGATTGCTGATGTATTTTCCCCCTGTGGCCCACGGAGCACAATAAACATTCTTCCTTTGATGTGTATTCAATATCTGGCCTGTTTTACTCATGCATGTGTTGTTGTAAAAGCAGTGTTGTTGGATCGATAGGTCACTTTCTGCTGGGAGTGCTCCATTTCCTATCACCCTCGTATGACTTCCAAACCTGACTCAGTTTTCCAAAGTGAGAAAGTCGTCCCATGGCAAAGGCTACTGCGGAAAACCAATAAAAGTGGGGAAAAAAAGAGAGGTCTGGTCCAAAGAAGTCACAGCACTCTTAACCAGCCTCGGTGGAGTTTGGTTAGCCACTTTCCTGGCCATTGTTTCTTCTGTCATCCTCATATTTCACATTTTTGGCAGCTGAATTTAACACTCTGTGAGCCACATATCCTTCCTATAATAAGCTTGCTGCTTACAGCTTAGCCATCTACTGTTTGTATGTATTTACATGTGAAAAAGAGCACCTTGAAGGTATGAATACACAACAGTGTTTTGTTCTCTCTCTCTCTCTCTCTCTCTCTCTCTCTCTCTCTCTCTCTCTCTCTCTCTCTCTCTCTCTCTCTCCCCGCTTTCCATATTCTATTGCCTTTCATTCTATGCTTCACAGTCTTTGTCAAAACTATCATGAGTGAGGCTACAAGGCAAGGAATTTGGACAGCACTCAATCTAGTGAGATTTATTTGGAAAAGCTATGAAAGTTCCCTTGGATCCACAATCCCACTTCCTCGGTAATGAACCACAGTAAAGCCAGAACCTGATGTTATTTCCCTCTGAAATAGAACATGGGATTTAAACACAGGGCTCCACTTTGCCTCAGGGCTCCATGGCTCAAGGGTAAAACATCACTGTATAGAGGATGAACTGTGTGCACATTTGTTCAAGGTGGATTCCATTCCATGTTTGTTACCGTTTTAGACTGGCAGGAATTAACGTGTATAAACAGCAATGTGTGATCAAAGAACTTGGTTTATAACATAAAAATCACTTGTCAAGTTAAAAAAAATTAAATATAGTTTTGGGCCGCATTGTTTTAATTAACTGTGTGTGTGTGTGTGTGTGTGTGTGTGTGTGTGTGTGTGTGTGTGTGTGTGTGTGTTTGTGCGTGTGTGCGTGTGTGGATGGATGTGTCTGTGTGTGTCGTATGACTGGGTGGGTGGCTGGCTGTGTGTGTGTGCGTGCCCGGTGTGTGTGTGTGTGTGTGTGTGGAGCCTGTGAGAGATTGGTATTCGTCTGCTTACTGTCACCATCCTGCTTTGGCAGACCCTCCTGTTTCTGTTAGGAGCCATTTCCTGCAGTGCCAGTGGCGGCGTTGGGCCTGTTTGAACTTGAATTAATCAGGGAAATGGGCACCCGTTTCAAACAATATCGAACCCTCAGATCCTGGCATGGACATCTTTCCTGTATTACCTAATGGATTGTGTATGTGTGTGTGTGTGTGTTTCTTGTCTGTATATGAGTTAGTGTGTTTGTGTGTGTGTGTGTTTCTTGTCTGTATATGAGTTAGTGTGTGTGTGTGTGTCTGTGTGTGTGTCTGTGTGTGTGTCTGTGCGTGTGTGTGTGTGTGTTCCTGTATGGCTGCATACAGTACGTTTCTGCGCTGTCGATACTGCTAGATGCATTGAAATCTTGTTTCTGTAATCTGCTCCGCAGAGATGCTCGTCCAGAAAGAGGGGGGTGGGGATCCCCAGGTAATCACATCAATCTCTAGTTGCCCTGTTGTCTCGTGATTGAAGTGCCACTGGCCGACCGCCGCTTCACTAGCCTGGTCAACTGGAAACAGTGGGCGGAGAGCCAGCCGAGGTTGAGAGGGCCGCCACTCTTCTCCGGTTTAGGTGCTTATCGGCGCTGTTAGAACACCAACGCCTGACTTACGATGACATAAACCCATTAGCGATGGCTTGAAGAAGACCACGTTTTCTCCGATGTTTTTCCTTCCCCTCCCTGTTGAAATGTCTTTTGCTCTGTCTGGCTCAAGTGGTTAGGCCTGGGTTCTAGAATATAAACAGAGAGAATTTATCAGCCTGTAGGCGTTGAGTGATTTATTGACAGTGCTATTGTTTAATTCAGTTTCACAACACATCTTAGCCAAACCAAGGGTGTGGAGGAAATGGATCTGTCTTGTTTGGTCCTATTCATTTCGCTCAGTTGAGCGCTTTCTGTGGTCAGCTCTTTGTTTCTAAAAATAAAAAAAAAAAACCTTTTCCACTGACATATGCTACAAATGTAAATAATATCCTTGGCCGCATTAGAGATTATACAGTATGTTTTGTATTTAGCATAATATGTTACTTCGTACATATTGTTCAAATACTCTTTTTTGATGTGTATTAGGTAGTTACCTTCCATTTTAACAAATCGACTCTCATTCAGTACATAAATATATGACGTGGCATTTTTAACAGATGAAATTTGTTCTCACCTTTAAAAACAAACAACCTTGTAAACCGTATTGAGTATAAAACTGTCTGCCATTCTGAGACACAAGCTTCCATTTCTCTCTCTCTCTCTCTCTCTCTCTCTCTCTCTCTCTTCCTCTCTCTCTCTCTCTCTCTTCCTCTCTCTCTCTTTCTCTCTCTCTCTCTCTCTGTCTTTCCCCCACCCTGTTCCTTGTGTTGCCTGGTGATGTTTTATGAGGGTGCCAGTAAAACACACATACTGACACTCAGTGCTAGGTCTCTGCCTGCTCTCAGCCTGTGTCTACATGCCTGGAATGTGAGTGTGTCTGTGTGTGTGCTGGAAAACAATGATCTTAGACCCTGCCTGCATCTCCACCGGGCAGATATGGCTGTTGGGGCGTTTGAAAATGATTCATTTCCATGCTGTTGATTTTCCACTTATGATATATGATATTACAGTTCATTTCGCATGTGAATATTACTCAAAAATGTAGGCCTACAGATGGTGGCATTCTCAAAAGTGTAATTCTAGCAGGTATTTAAAGTTTAATCTAGAATTGGGACTCTGAATATTAAGTACATTTACATGTGCAAGAGGATTCTTTGACAAGAATAAATCGTGATATTGAAAGGGCCTGCTGATAGGTGAGGACTGCTGTAATGCAAAACAGGCCAAATATGTATCAAATGCACATGAGAAACATAAAAAGGCTTTTGTTCTGACATAATGGCTGTCAGCCTGCTTTCCCACAGGTGTGGAACGTACGTGCTTTGCTGAATGCTATATAGGCTTGAAATGGCTCACTGTTTTTGAAACATGGGTGTTGTACATCAGCCAAACTCCAACACATAATAGAGTGTAATATGTAATTAAACTCCTCAGAGTGTCTGCCTATTGTTTACAATGTCAAAATAAGATCAGGAAATAACATGATGAATGTTTCCATGGCTATAATTTGACGCGAGCGTGTGTGTGTGTGTGTGTGTGTGTGTGTGTGTGTGTGTGTGTGTGTGTGTTTGTTTGTGAGCATGGTTGTCTATCTGTGTGTATGTGTGTGTGTGTGTGTGTGCTTCTTATTGGTTTCTGAAGGGGGGAAATAAACCTGTTCTTATTGATTATGATAATGCAATCTTCCCAAAAGCATCTCTTGACACATGCTATGACAGGTAGACAAACTGCCCAGAATCTCATATTATTTAGAAGACTTATAATGAGCAGTCATTCACTATAAATCACATCTGACTGTGTGTATCTCTAATCAGTGGGAACACGCTGATACCAACAGATGAAGGATGATCTGTTCCTACACAGCTCTTCAAGAGCTCCACGTTTCCAGAGAAGCCATGAGTGCGTGTTGTATGAGAATTCAAAGGACTTGTTCCTATGTTCTCCTTCATGTCTTTGTTGTGAGGCCTTTTTCTACTCATGATATGCAATATAGAAGTCCCTAACTGTTCAATTTCCATCATTGCAGAGTGGATGAGAAATGGCAGCGCATCTCATCATGACAGTTGTAAATATTTCCACTTCAAATGTACCATTTTGCAGGCAAGCCAAAAACAAGCAGTTGCTGTTGTCACCAAAGAGAAACAAAATGATATTTAAACGTTTGTAATAAAGCTTGGGGGGGAGGGGACAGCAGCAAAGTAGAGATTGTGACTTAATCTTATGTAGAGTCCATTCTGTTAAGTGTGGTTACAGGCACAACACAATACAAACACAGACAGCAGTGCACTGGCCAATTCACATGCGCATGGAGAATGTTTGGTCTGCTTTGGGCTTAAACAGGAAGCCCTTGACCCCTCGGGTCAAAGGCTATCGCACAAAAAAAAAAGTCCGCCCTCAATCTGCGGGTGAAGGAGGCCCTCAACACAAAGAGCCCCGAGAGTTCCGGAAGCGCTCCCCTCCTCAGGCCTGATGTGATTTGCTTGGCTGGGGGGGCCGGGGCGCCGAGAGCTTCCAGTCGGGGGTGAAGGATGGGGGTACTGCTGATGGATGAATGGGGGCTTGTGCTGAGTTGTACTGACAGGACTAGAAAAGAGCAGGGCTCTCTCTCTCTCTCTCTCTCTCTCTCTCTCTCTCTCTCTCTCTCTGTCTCACTCTGTCTCTCTGTCTCTTTTGTCCCTGCCTGTGAAAGAATATTTGGACGTACACCATTAAGCTGGTTTTGTCAGCAGACGGGGAAGAGAAAGGCAGTTAGTCCATGCTCGGCTGTCCTGATGTGGGTAGGCTGGTATGGAAATAGTCCGGCAAACAAATCATGTGTGTGTGTGTGGGGGGGGGGGGGGCATTGTTCTTTGGCAGGTCCTTTTCAAATGATACCCTGCGTCCGTCCATGCTGATGTGTGGTTTCCTTCTCCCTTTGTTTCTGGGGCTCGGCGGTCCCAACTTTAACAGTATCCGGCACATTTCCTTACCATGAAAAGAAGGGACCCCGGAACGCTGTCGTCCCAGAGCTCCGTCCATGTTTGCTGGGTCTGCCACAGTCTATTGTGATACAAAACAAAATCAACTGAAACATGTTCTCACTTTCAAAAAAAGTGGGACTGTCTAGGTAAAACACACAAATTGACCATAAAGTGACCATCAAAGGATGTGAAGTTACTGAATCAATAATCTATCTATCTATCTAGATATCAATCGATCTATCTCCCAATTAATTTGTTTATTGTTTGTTTGTTTATGTGCTTGCGTGTGCTACTTACACCATATCAGGGATCTTGGCCGCTACTTTGTTCATAAACCACACCCAAACAGATGCAGATGGTGCAGCCACAAACTGCCAGGCCACCGTTCCCAGGCAATCCCCTCATTAGTACCTCCTCATAAGCTTTGCAGGGCTGGAACCTGCTCTAATAGTTCTGTTCAGCATGGTACTTCCTAGGTAACTGAATATTGCATAGGTCTGTGCAATGCACTCTGTTTTAGACCTGAACCCAATCCCAATCCCCCCTTGGACAACATTTCCATTCAAATTTCTAAAATGGCTTCTATATCTCATTTTACTTTCGGTAAGAACATTTGACATATGACATGCACCCCACAGACACATACCCACATATAGGCTACATATGCTGCTGAGGTGCTGCTGCAGACAACAGAACAAACTGCACAAATCTATTTCAAAGTGTTCTAGATCTTCAGGGAATATTCTGCTCTGGCTGAATTCATGACCATTGCCAAAATGTCCAATACAATGACCTTCTTGCTGAGATAACTCTTCTTCACTGTACCTCCATTCAAAATTATCGTAATTGAATTATACAAAATTAAGTTCAATTCAATTTAGCCTTAAGGTTTTACTCACAAAGGGGACTAACATAAGGATCGTGAAGATAAAGGTCCACAGGATATCCAATTCATTTGTCGCAATTTGCTTTCTTTCCCGCCATATGATTACCTTATGACTCGAAAGGAAGTGGGAAACTGTTCGAAATTGGCCAGGTCCATGTCAAGGAAATGACTGGCGGGCCGCATTAGCTTTTGAGCGTCGGTGCACATGGTTTGAGTTGATCCCTGTCGCTCATGTGCTCCGTCCTCACATGAAGCCCTCACATCTCGAGCAGCCACACATGAGCTGCTTTTAATGAATGCTGACCTCATGATCATTTGTATTGTATGCATTGTGAGGGAATGCTGCTGCTCTGTGTTTCCTCCTTGTAAACACTCAGTGGATGGTGTGAGTGGCATCTGTACAGATTGGCTTTACATTTTAGCAAACAAAGGAAAGTTCTCCGCGCTTCTGCAGTTGTGCGACAATCTGGTGCAACCAGGCCAGGACAGAAGTATATGAAAAGAAGAGGAATGCCGGTGCAACGCAGATGTCATCTTTTGTATTTATTTTAAAGGTGCAAAACATTGACGTTACAAATGTCTTCATCAGAGTCCATGGCTTTACATTTTCTTTGAGAAAGTTGAACATTTTACTTTAGTACATTATACATGCAGTAGTACCACAAAGTTGAATGAAATCATTTGTTTCAACTGGATTATGGACACAAAATCACTCTAGGCTGTAAAAAGAGACACCAACAAGAGTGAAACCTAATTCTTCGACTATTTGTGGTATTTGATCTTTAGCATCATATCTGAATTCATTTCTGAATACAAAAACCAAACGTGATCACTGGTCACACATACAGCCATGAATATCAAAGGAACAGATAAAATCCCCTTCAAAGCATCTGAATGACAACCATCACAAATGACATTTCAGATTACTTTTCCCTCCTAGTAACCCATGGTCAGTTGACACCTTGTCACAGGCAGAGGTGTAAAAGCCAGGGTTCAGAAAGTAAAAGTCCTGTCACATTTTTTGTTTGAACCATTCACCTAATCAGCTGAGTCTAATTAACACAACTCTTTAGCCAGGTAAGATCAACTAATTAGTGAAAGCAAACATTGACCAATACATGGCATGACTTTTACTCTCTGAAGTTGGGCTTTTCCATCTCTGGTCACAGGTGTCTAAATACCATGCACATGGCAACCAGTGGTCCCACTCCTTATGCGCCCTCCATGTGTAACGGTTCCTACACATGCAGACTTCACAGAGAGAAAATCGAGGGTCGTCCCAAAAATTCCTGTCATCATCTCTTCAGCAAAGGCAGTCCACAAAATGTCTGGGCTGATTAATTCCTGGCCCGGGAAAGTGAGGCATGCGTTTGTGAATCAAGCATCAATGGGACTTCATTTAGCATCAAAGTCCAACTTCATATGGTCTCAACAGACATAAATTATGCTTTTGATTGAAGAGTTGAACCATAGTCTATGTTGACGTGGATATGGTAGCCAGATGGATTTTTAACGTTGATCATGTCATCAACATGTATCATTCTATTTTGTATTTCTTTTGTTTCAAACCATCTTCATACAATCCTAGAAACTAATTTTAAAATGACTTTTTTGACAACATTACCCTATTATTATACAATTTCTTTACATACATAATACATGTAGCCACTAAATACCTTTCATTTTTGTACAGGAATGCCTCAATTTTTTTTTTTTTTTTTCATTTCTTTGACAATTTAGAGGCCCATTTTTGATGAGCAGCACCCTGCAGTTTTATTGTAAGAAACACTTTTGACCTGGATAAGCGTTCCCATTTGTTTTTTCTTTAACAAATATGTATGTTTCGTCAAAGTGAAGTCCACAGCAGTTAAGTCTATGTTATATTGTGTTTTATAAACGTTTAAAAGTTTTTCAACCCCCTCGCTTTCTTGCTGAGTGCTCAATGGTTTGTCCGTTCATTTGTTCATTCTCCCCCTCCCCCCTTCTCTCCCCCGACATGTCCCTCATTAGTCTCTGTAGGCTTGGTTCACACCTCATTGCCACCTCTATTCATTGCAATATTTGGTGATAAGCCCTCTTTAGTAGGTCAATGGGACCCTTTCAGAGTAGCCTGTTTGCCCTCCAAAAAATAAGACTCAGGATAATGGACAATTAGCTAGATTTATTCTTTCTTTTTGGCTTTCCCAGTAATAAGGCTCAGTAACCATTTCCTGTTCCAGTGGAAGATCTTTATGTCCTCGACATAGGCATTGTACCCTAACAGAATGCCGGCTGGAGCCCAGTAAGGAGAAGGGAGGGGAAAGAGATGTATTTTGTACTTTCTGGGAGCAGTTTCTGTGTGTGTTATGTGTCTGACCACACAAATGAATGTTGACATCGAACAAGGTGCCGGATTCAATTTCAAACTTTCATATTCCCACAATAAGGTAAAATTGCCTGTATTTTTTCATTATATGTATTCTGACCAACACAAACTAAACTTGCTCACCTGTGACTCTTCTACAGTATATTTCCCAAACATCCAAATTATGTTTCTCAGGGGTGTCAGCAGAGGAAAGTATGCTGTCCCTGAGCCTCCGAGTTGTTCTTAGCGCACATGATTGGCTTAGGCAGGGTTCAGTGAAGAGTCACACTGCTTCACAGACCAGATGATGTCCACTGGGGGTGTAAGACAGCTAATTACACCTCTGTAAACACAACACGGAGGAAATGAGATGGTCGAAAATGAATCACTGATAGCATCTACTTGTGTCAAGTCAAGGAAATAATCCAGATGGATCTGAATCGTAAGGCTCACTGCACAAAGGGTCAGACCTGGTGTGTTTTTCCTTGACCATTGGGGCGAACAGATAGGACAGAAAACTAAGTGTAATTGATCATCTAAGTCTGCTGAGTGTTCTACCTGTCCTAATGATAGGCTCTGCAATTACACTGAAGAACTGCATCCTTGCCATTACCATGATGAGGTTAGTCTTTTTGCATAATAGTTAGAGAGGCTTACCAATTTAAAACTATGTTGTGGTGGACAAAAAGTTCCCTCTAAACAAATGAACAAAAATGCTTGATAATTAACAACAATTAGGCTAGCCTATTTACCAATTATTATGAAAGTTCTGAAAATACAATGTTTTTTTTTTTCATTGAAACGTTAACTAAATTTGGTTTGTCTCTGCTATAGCCTAGATACATAATTAGAAATGCCGATAATGAACAATTCATCTGGTTAACATCATTTCTTTTCGACTTCTGAAAAATGTTTTCCGAATTTCATATCAATATCTTCATCAGACGATTTTAAATCACACTCCCTCGCAGACTACAATCCCATAATGCAAATGGTGCTCTAAGTATGGGCACTGAGGTGTTTCGAATGGCAGGGGGAGCCAGGTTTTAAATTCGGTGATGTAAGTGGTCTCTGAGCGATGGTAGTAGGAGGTTTCCTTGAGCCCGGAATCTCATTTGTTTCTTCTCCACTTTTGGGGAGGCCGAGGATACGTGCTACAACTCGCTCCGCGACTGGTGACTAGTGAGAGTAAAGACTTCAGACGACTTAAATGAAAATCTAGTCATTGTTTTGGTATCAACATTTTCAATCGTTTTTCAGCCTTAACCTTTAGTTTTAAAGCTGAGAAATACTAACTGGAACATACGTTTTAAATGGATTTATGAACCGAAGGATTGGCCACTAAAGTTGCTGCTATCGGATAAACCCTCTCCAGGACAAGAAAAAAGGGAATTAGGAGGAAATTGTGTACTTCTCTCTAAAGGTAATACTTTGATGTTTAGCACTGAGTAAAATAAGCACCCCTGATATGTTTTAATACACGCGTTTTGGCTACAGATCGTTTTTATCAAACTAACTTTGCAAAAGCCCCATGCTTTGAGGCTCGTTTCGCGAGTGTTTTCCCTTGTGTGTGTGATTGCACGTTCTGAACAGATTTGTAACTTCGACTACGTGTTTCAAGGAGACTTTGAGTCATGGAGGAGACTGTGCGGTCCTCTTACCGCCTGTAGCCTATAGCCCATTCCTTCATCTCTATTGCGTCTACCAACAAGCGGATGCAAGCTAGGATTCATGTTTGTATTGATGGGCAGCCGTTCTCTCTGGAGACGAGTGATAACCGGAGTAGGTTGAATTCCGGTTGAGATAACCATTGCCTAGAGTATTTCAAGTGGTCTCAAACTACTTTTGACTGTGTTCTCTTTGCTTCTGTCCTGAGGTTTCACGGGTTTTCACGACTCACGGGTTTTGCAGTTCGTTAGATTTGGCTTTAATCAGGATATTTCACCTAAGAGGCTACTAAATGTATTTGTAAAATGCAATATCCATACTCAGCTGCGCATTCAGAGATGTCCAATTGGCCGGGGGCCAGTGGTTAAACTGTTTTATTTATTAACTTTTGCCAATGATACATTTGACTATTCCTCTTAGTAATTGAAGATCATCAGTTAAACTTTATCACCTCATGTTTTCCGATCATTCTTTTCCTTAGTCCATTTTGCCCCCTCCCCACGCAGTTCAACCATTTCAGTGCTTGTGGGAGAACAATTGAACTGGGGTCGCGGTCATTTGCATGTTAAATACGAAAACAGAGGGTGAGATTGCCGGGTTATGCAATTCATTTCTCACACATAGACCTACAACCTTTGTCATGTGAGCTTTTTCATTTGGAAATGTATTTTGTCATCAGGCCTAAGTGTCCACACCCGTATGCCCCAATGTCGTAAAAGGATGCCCACTGCCAAGATTCATCCTATGCCAAAAAATATGTTTTGACGTGAAGTTGCTGCTTATGCCCAGTGTGATAGGCCTATAGGTCTATCTATTGACGTTTGTCCGAAGAAATTCGTCACATTGTAATTCCACCTTTCTACCTCTGTTCACGTTTCTTCCAAATTGAGGCCACTGATGCACACACTATGCTTCGCTCATTCCCTGTTTGCTGTTTGATGGCAGTGCTTTTTATTCACCCAAACTTGTAATAACATAATGAGTAATTGGAATAGTAGTCTACCCTACCTGCAGTAGTCTGTGCGTCAGCAAACGATTATGTGTTTTGTGCTTGTATTTTGGTATGGGAAAGCCATTGGAGTCCTGGGGCATATCATTATTTCCTTTCCTCTAAGGGGCATCACATTTGAGCTTTCCCTTACATCAAATATCTATTTTTTTTATTTTAATAGGTATACTTGTAGGTATTCCTTTGCTTAGGCTGTGGACCCTGTGGACCCTCTTATGCAGTGTTCAGTGTATTGCACTGGAATGACCATGATTGATGAATACAGTGTATGCATCCTAAAGCTAGATATGCTGGTAGACATTGTTTACATCCCGGATGTGAAGGTGTTATGTAAGCTCCTCTTTCTTTGCATCATGCTGGTCAGAGCATTAAGATCCCTTTTTGCTTACATTGTGTGGCTTGACATACACTATCATGTATGTATATCAAGTGCATTTTATTCATGCTTAAAATAGTTTGGTATAGTACATAGTTTGGGAAGGTAGTACAGCCAAGGCTTTCCCTCAATATAACTGGCATCAGGTGGAGAAATGATGATCTGCAACACCCACACTGTCTGTGGTCATGCCATTTACATGCCAGGGTGTAGAAGAATGTGCGATGGAAGTATCAATTACTGATGACTGAAAATTATTGCGATGAGGTGGGCAGTGTTTGTTTGAGCAGATTTGTGCTCCCATTGGGAACAGTTCCGGAAGGAGGTTCTCATTTTAGAGCAAGGAATGGTGGAGCGGAATTTTGTACTGCCCTCTAATTTATGGGTTAGAGTTGCCATAGGAAAGTCGCCTAAGTCGTGTTAATAACAGTTTTCCGAAAAGGCTTTTCCTGAAACTTGAAAAGAAAGGAGGAAGTTGCAAGGCACAAAAATGGCAACAACAGTTCAATGCTAAAATAAAGCTTGTGACAGTACAAATTATGGTTGAAAGAATGGGCATGTCATTAAGACCGCTCCACACTTGCATAATGCCCTTTTGGATTGTAGTGGTCTCCAGATCCTTCTTTGTTTACTTGCCAGATGGATGAGGCCTATACTTCCAGAAGTCATGTTGCCTTTGCTCTCTGTTGAAGATGAGTAAACGGATGTACAAAACTTGTGTTTTGTGTGCCCATTTGAGCTTTCTTTGAAGAGAGAAGCCATGTTTGTTTGTTTATAGCAATGCACCAAAGTATTGAAAAAGCTGAGTACTGTAATGTGTCTAGGAAGTGGCTCGAGCTCTTAGAGACAACACTGTTTTGTGTAATCCTAAAATTTTCAGAAAGGTCTTTCCTCTAAAGAGAAAAAAATGAAGAAGTATATTTTGGAGACACAGTGTGCAGACTGCCCTCCTTCCGGCTGAATGTCTGACACCTGACAAGTTTGGATGGCACCTTTTTCCTTTTTTCTAAATCCGAAATCCGAAATCCCTCTCAGCCCTTGAGCCTGAACCCCTGTTTGGAATGAAGGTGAAAGTGTGTGTGAGGGGCATGGAGGAGCAGGCCCAGACTGCCTCGCACCTCTCCTAATGGGGACCCCCGCGGAGCTGCAGTCTCTGGGCTCCCCGCAAGGCAGACAGGCCCCCAGGAGGGGAGGAACCGCCGGGGTCAGACCTGCGGTCTCTCTGAAACAAATGCCCACAGCTCAGGAATGCTACGCATGGTCGACTGCGGATGGTAATTAAGGGGCCGGCCCTGGGCCCTGGTGCCTACTCTCCTCGAAACATCAGGGGGGTTGGGTGGGGGGGGGGCTGGGGAGGGTGAAAAACATCATCACACACGCAGGGCTGGCCATCATTGGCGACCATCAGGGCATGCGATATTTATAGCATCATACTGCATCATCATGCAAGTACTGGAAATCAACATTTTGAGCAGTCAAATTGAAATTCACCCAAGTTCTGATTTGAGCTTCTGATTTTATACGTCACTTCTCTCACCAATAAACTTTTTTTTGTTCTTGTTTTGCCCCAAAAGACTACGGCTTCGTGAAGCATTTTATAAAAGCACACATTTTAGAATTGGGTCAAGAGAGACATTCCACTTCTTCCCCCAACAACAAAACGGCCACTCCGCTATTAAGAAATGAGTGGAAAACTCAAGTTAAAAATGGAAATATGAAAAAGAAGCTAGGAAAAAGAGATTTCTTTCCTCGCGTCAGGGAGGTTGTGACCATAAGAGGAATGTTCCTGGCTGTGTGTTTATTCTCCTGTCCGCACGACTAATCTGTTGTTTGGAGAACGATAATGGGAGCGGCACAGTGCTATAATGTCAGCTCTTCCGAGACACTTAATGGAGACTAACTGTTTTAATATGAGACATGCAAATGCCTGGGCATGGTATCTGATGTGTAATGCAGACACTGAGATACTTCAAAGCAAAAATGCTGGCCAGTTGTTAGGTAAACATGAAGCAGATGCATTTGGCCAAGATAAACTATCAATGTTTATCTTGTTGCACTGAAACTGGTGCCTGTTTCTTTTCTTGAAAAGATGGATATCCCCCCTTCAGTAGTGGCACTATCTCCACTACTGGTCATTGGTAGGCTACATGATCAATAGAGGTTTAGACCGCATTCTGTTGCCTCAAGTTTTGTTTTGTATGAGATGCTTTCAGTGTTTTTAATTGTGATGGCTTGATTTTTAACGCCAGTAGAAATTTACAGGTTTCTGTTTTTCTAGTGAGTTGCTACTCAATTACTTAGCTTAAGGATATCATTGGGTAGAAAACAAAACCAGTCTGAAATGTTTCAACTTGTTTTTTTACTTTTATTTTCTCTCTTTTGGATTCTTTCTTTTTTTTTACCTGTCATTTAAACAAACGCTTGTGCCCTGTAGCTCTTGGAGGAAGCTCTAAGAAAGTCAAGTTTGCACATGTTGTGGAACCTCAGGTGTAGTGGTGGTGGTGGGGGTGGGGGTTTGTGATGTGGAACTGATCCCGTATGGAGGAGGACCCCAGAGGGGCCCTGGGGTAAAGTTAGTGAAAAGACCCAAGTTCCAAGTCTCTGGTCAACAACTGTTTAGCTCTGTGTGACGCAGGGCTGCTACCCTCCTGCTTACCACCGCGCTTATTCTGCTAATTGTCAAGCTGGGTCCCTGCAGACTCCACTAATGAAAAGACCTGCAACGCATGCCTCCAAGAGCTCTCTCAATTGGCACTTCCTGTCTGCTTAGTGCAAGGCTGAATAGAGAGCTGTTTAAAATGCCCCATATGAAGCTTTTGTTAGTGTGTCCACGTTAGTGTAGGTTAGGAAGAATGGTAAAAAAAAAAAAAGTTAATTGTGAGTTTTTACCAAAAACAAATTCCTCCAGCTTCCGCTACACATCAAGGTTAACAGTAACAGTAGTCATTTCCTCAGTTTTTAGCGCATTTGTAGCAAACATACATTTGTGCGATTTGTTGAAGCCCCGGGGAGGTCGTCCCGCGCGGCGCGTTGAGGGCGCTGCAGTGAGGCGCACGGAGGAGGAGGGTGTTATTGGCGGCAGTCCGGCCTCGCGCGTTGCGGTCACCCGGTCCCCTCGGGGAGCAAAGTTGGGGCTGGCCAGGCCTGCGCTGCGCCGCTGAGCGCTCTGGAGGACCTCCGGCTGTCTGGCAGATGACCCACACCGGGGCTGGAGCTGGGGCTGGGGCTGGGGCTGGGGCTGGAGCCCGGCCAGGCACTGGGGTGCGTCACTGCTTACGGGGCCGAGGGCCGGGGGCCGGGCTGCTGACAGGCTGCATCCCCACGGGGCCTTGCGGTGACTCAGCTGCTGCAGCCTTCTCTTCGCTGGCTGGCTCTCGTTGATGGAGAGTGAAATAGTGTAGACCCCCACCACCACCCCCCCCTCACCCCCAAAACACACACACATACACCTCTTTTGTGTTTGTGTGTGTGTATGCGAGTGGTGGGAGGGGGGTTGGTGGGGTTGGTGGTTCTTGTTTCAATGGAATGCACTGGTGGAAGTCCTATTCATGTCAGGCCAAACTCTGTTGCCTCTGAGACACAGCTGGTGTATGGTAAATACAAAGGTATTCTAGGGATTCTGATTTTTCTTCCCAGTATGAGGCTCTTCGTGACTCGACGAATTGCGTAGTGGTTAGTCATCCTCATGAGGCGTATGCAGGATTGGCGTATTATACGTGTTTTAAAATGGCTCTCTTTTTAGAAAGTGACTGTGCCCTGTGGCTTTTTAAAGCTCTGATTTGTGCGTTTCATACCACCGTATTAGGGCTGTGCATCTCTATATGACAATCTGATACACGTCTGGATGGCCTTCAATACGACTTGGGGACAATCTGATTACATTTGTGTAATGAAGGCATTCATACAATGATGTTCTTTGACTAACAGAACCCCCTGCCATGTGACAATTTGGTGAAGACATCTTGACAGCCAGAGAGGCAAATGGTGGCAAAAGGTCATGCTTGAGATTGGGGCTCAAACCAACTGCGAGGTGATGAATCTGTGGGGAGTCTGTCCTGGTGTTTGTGTTTGTGTTTGTGAATGGGCAGGAGAAGCAATGGGACACTTCCTCTAGCGAGGTGTCGTCTAGATGCCTCCAGCTGGAATGGACTGGTCTGTGCTGGCTGACTGACAAGACATTGAGTTCATTCCTTCTCTCCTCAGAGCCTTTTGAGAGGCCAGGTGTTAATTGCATCAGGCAGGTGCCAGCGCATGATTGAGGGAGCAGGTCCGTGTGTCAGAGGTGACTCACCCCGGGCCGTCGGCCAGTCCATTCCACGACGGCGCTCCTTCCGATTTCTCACCCCCACTCCCATAGCATCCCCCTGACACAGTTGTGACCACTCAGTTAGCGAACAGTGTGACTCAAATGGAATGCATAACGTTCCTACCAAAGCCGATGACTAATAGCTTCTTGTAATCTTTCACAAAGTCGTGGACGAATCAATACGAGGAGGTTGATGGATGTTCTTCCTTCGTCTACTCACCCTAGACTCACTGAGCCCTGAGCAGGACTTATTCATGTGGCTCTGCCTTTTAACAGAACACCTTCAGGAGGAGATCTCTGTTTTCATCCTCTCTGGCCTTAGATCAGAAGAACAACAAAAGAAATTGGGAGTCGGTGTACATTCAGGATGGATATCTTTTAATTATGGCGAGGCAACAGATATGCCTTTTGGCTGTAGGAAACTCTAGACTGCTGTGAAAGTGATCCCTATATTATCCTGCATTTCTGACTGTTTTCCCCACTCCCTTTCTCAAGCCTGTCATTTGCGGGCGTTGTTTGACTGGGTCAACAGTTTCTATCTCTGCAGCGGAAGTCTAGCAACCTACATTGTTGTATTCTCTCTCTCTCTCTCTCTCTCTCAGCAGTTTGAGGAATTATTTTTGTCTGCATTTTGTAGACAACAGTCAAGCATTTCAGTGTTGTTGTTTTAATTGCAATTGCCAATAGTACCAATATTTGAAACTGTCAGAAACAAGCAATGTTACTCCTTTCCTAACACTCTCCTGCTGAGTCACACATAATATATTTGGTCTCTACAAATATAATTGCATAACATCTGTTACTATGAATAATTTTAGCATGATTGTTTAATGAAAATCCTTATCAATCTTGCTCCCACACATTTTATCTTTTCGTTTCCTGAACACACATAAATGGCTGTTTGGTAGGCCTTTGTGGGGCTATCAACTCAATCAAACGTGCGTCCTGTTTTTGCTCTTATCACTCAGTGAATGTCAACAAATGAAATAGCGAGCCTTGAATCCAAGTGGCTAGAGTACATGCTGTCCATGTTAGCTAGTCATATAGCAACGCCTGATGTTTTAGCCGTGTGTAACCAGCTTTCGGCCATTGAGTTGGGCAATAAAGACTGCTCAGTTGGAGTCCTCTGCCATAACATTATGAGCGTAACAGAGATACAGGTTAGTATCTAGCAGCGACACCAGCTGGTATATTTGACGTGATCTGTTATATGGCCATTAGGTTCAGCCACTGTTTACTGATAATCGTATTTGTTCTAAAATTGGTCAGTCTCAGCTCTGTGTGTGTTCTGGGTGCTGTTCTCCTGAACCTAATTTCACACTGGGCCTGCCTCTAATTTAAGATGTTCCCAAAAGTGTCCTCTCATAGACACGCCAACCACGTCTCAGACATGGGGGTAGGAGGGACGTCGCTACAACAGTCATTACGGCCCTAAACAGGGCAACGTGGCGTGACCAGTCCCCATTTACCTGCACATCACGCGTCACACAAGCTAATTTAGATGCAACTTCCTCACGCCTCTCTTGTCTCTGTCTCTCTGTGTGTGTGTGTGTGTGTGTGTGTGTGTGTGTGTGTGTGTGTGTGTGTGTGTGTGTGTGTGTGATTGGTGTAGGTCCGCCGTGTGACACGTGCATGGTCCAGAGTTGATGCCCCTGCTGCCCAGATGGATCTCTCCATACAGAGCGTTGCCCAGCTGTGAAGCCCACGGCAGGATGAGGATGAGGATGACGGGGAACGCGCCGTCACAACCAACGCTGCTGCTGCTGCTCCTCTGGACTCTGGCAGTTCTGCTGTCGCAAGCCCAGGCCCGACCTGCGGTCACTGAAGAAGGTACATTTACAATCTTTAAAGCGCATAGAACGCGCTCAACTCACGAAATGTTTCAGCTGACTGGGTGCTTGTGCCCATACGGAATAAATCAAAGAAAGCGAGAGTACAGCACTCCTAGTCATGTATAACTTTATTTCTCTTTTTTCTTGCCTGTGACCAGACGTTTCGGGGTTCTCCCTTCTTCAGTGTCAGGCCTGAGGGAGAACCCCGAAACATTTAAAATCTTACAAGCAAACGGTAGACTGTAGCCTTTTCACCCCATTTACACCCAGATTAAATAGTTTTATGCAGCCTTACTAAATATCATAAGTTGTTATGGAGATTCTATTGAGGTTGTCCCAAATGTTGGTGTCATATTTTGTTGTTACTTTGATAAACAGTACTTGCATGACCACTTTTCAAAGGTAACATTTCAAGGCTGAGTATGTGCTGTCTAGCAGTGTGTGTGTGTAGTAGTCGTCACTATAAGTATATGCGATTTTCACAGACTTTGTAAGGCATTGTTCCTCTGGTTATTCCTAATGGTAGCAATACTAATCCTCTGAAGTAATGTAATTCAGAAGTCTAACTAGGGAGTGGCATAAACCCAGTGAAGCCAAGTGAAAAGAGAGAGGGGAGAAGTGAAAAAGCTCCAGTGAAACTAAATCCGGAAAAATGTCTCCTGGCTAAATTCCAGTGATGCTATTGCTGCCACCTCTTCCCTGCCTGGAAGGCCACGTTTGGGTGTTTCCACGTTTTGAAATGTCAGACGTGTGCCGTGCCACCCATGAGTACAATAAACCATGGGGCATTATAATTACACAACGTTTAAATAGTGGGGTCTTGCTGTCTCTTCCTCTCTCTCTTTTATGGTGACGCCTTCAAACAAATTAAAAAGGGCGATATTTACACTTCCTGGGAATAGATTGGGGGTGAAATGACTCCCATGTGTAGCCTTAGGCCGTGCAAATATCTTTTGAGCTTCTCCTGTACTCTGCCCTTCTCTTCTTTTTGAAATGAAAAGGTATCTGTTGTGAAGGGAAGAGTTAACAGTTGGGGGGTGGGGTGGGGTGGGGGGTGGGTGCATAAATTAAGTGCTTGAGAAAGGACACACACAACCAACAGACCTCACCCTGTGACTGTCTTCAACTGTGGTGGAGATATCATGTTTCTGGGAAAGAAAAAGACTCTCTCTCGTTCCTTCTCTCTGTCTCTCTGTCTCTCTGTGTCTCTCTGTCTCTCTCTCCCTTCAAGTGAGTGAGTTGCAGGATAGACAAACCTGAAACAAAAAAAAATCCCTTCCCCCTCTACCCTTGCTGCTCCGTCACCAAATGGTCACTTCCTGTGCGTGACCCGGCGTCCACCCCGCTCCCTCGCTGGGCCCTCTGACACATGGGCTGTTTGGCTCCGCACAGCTCCGCACAGCTCCGCACGGCTCCGCACGGCTCCGCACTGCCCCGGAGGCCTCCTGCCGCTCCACCGACAGGCTCAGCTGTCAAGAGCTCATAAAGTCGGACAGGCGTCAGAGAGTGTTTATTTCCCCCTCCTCTTCTCCTCCTTTTTTCAGAGGATCGCAGGCAGGAGAGTGTGTGTGTGTGTGTGTGTGTGTGCTTTGCCGTGTCATCCAGATGTCACTGACTTGAACAGTTGTTTGTCTCCTATCCTGAGTGTCCACTGAATTGAAGTTGGGGCGACCTTTATTGAATGGGTTCAATTGGAGGAATGTTTCGTTGACCCTTTGAACGGTTAGCACCAGATAAGGGCTTGGGGTGGGGGTAGGGTCCAGGTTGTTGATGTCTTAAGGAGGTGACCTCCGCAGGCTACTAGACGGAGTTGAAAAGGCCCCTCTGCAAAAGAAGTCATCGAGAGGTGGAGCCCCAGGGAATAGTGTTTCCCAGCGCATTCCTTTCACTCTGGATCTCACTTCCTGTCCAAAGGCACAGGTCCATGTCGGGCAAGCCAAAAAACAAACAAAGCCAACAAATATGTGAGAGGGACATTTTAAAAGAAAGAGATCCGCACACTTCCCATATGGAGCCTGTTTGCACTTGTTGTTCCCATGTTTTGTTTACAAGGCTCTATATAAGTTAGAGGGCCATGCGAGGATAGAGCAACTGAGCTGCGCTGCTGCAGTGCTTTGGCTCACGGCTCTATCCTCAGCTGCCTCTCTCTCTCTCTCTCTCTCTCTCTCTCTCTCTCTCTCTCTCTCTCTCTCTCTCTCTCTCTCTCTCTCTCTCTCTCTCTCTCTCTCTCCACACTGATTGAAAACATGAGCATTCTTTGCGTGGGCTCATTAACCAACTTGTTTTTGTTTATTTCCCTAGCACCCTTTGTCTCTAATGTAACACATGTGTTGAAATCGTAACGTCTGCCCCGCGACGCCCCCACCACTACCCCCTCAAACCCCTCTGTTTATTTACGGAAAACTCTTCGCCCCGGACTGCTGGATTCTGCGCGCAAGCTGTCCTTGCTCCGTCCTTGGGAAGATGGAAAAGTATTCTGTGCCAGGGAAGGGGACTGCTGTCGTCTAGCTGCGGTGCTGGTGGTGGCAGCAGCAGCAGCAGCAGCAGCAGTGGCTACAGCAGAGCCAGGATGCGCCCCATAGAAAACAATGGAGATGATTCACTGACAGCTGCTGATCTCAACCCCCCCCCCCCCCCCCCTGGTGTATATTGTGTTTGGGGAGAAAAGTCGGGAGGGCTGTGAACAAACGCCGTCAGCATTCAGAAGGAGAGGTGGGGGTGGTGGGGTGGGGGGCCGTGGTGGACACGGCCTGTAACGAGGGTCAGCCTGTAGATGGGTGAATCATGTGGTTGTATTCATTACCATACACACACACACACACACACACACACACACACACACACACACACACACACACACACACACACACACACACACACACACACTTTGTTTCCTTATTTGTTTCCTGAGAATGGATGGATGGATAGATGCTAGATGGAAAGATAGATGGATGGATGGATAGAAGGTAGATGGATGGATGGCATGCATAATGTTGAACTGCAACATGTGGGGAAGCATCATAGAGCCTCCACTCTGGCCTTGCAAGACTGCCACTAATCAGTAGGATCTAGGTGTGGTCTTCCTGCAAACTTTATATGTTTATACTTTTATATGTTTGTACTACCACTATGGTAGTACAAACATATAAACCACTATAAACTACCACTATGCTAAATCCCTCTGTCATTTTCTCTCTCTCTCTCTCTCTCTTTCCCTCTCCCTCCCTCCCTTCCTCCAGCACTCAACCATCAATTCAGGTCAGGAAATCCCAGCAGTCATTTTCGCACTGTATTGCTTCCTTTCTTGACGCCGGCCGGCCCCTCAGTATTCCATGGCGCCGGGTGGTCATTGCAGTGGAAAGGCCTCTGATTCGGCGGAGGCTGCGGCTCACTTGCCGTTTCCTGAGCTCTCGCTTCCTTTTTAGTCCAAAAAACGGCCCTCGATCGCGTGCTTTGCTTACTTGAAAAGATTCCGGAAAAAAAAGAAAGACAAAAATCCCCCTCTCTTATGATTTTGTGTAATTAACTTGATTTTTGAGGATGTCAATCAATTGTTCCAAATGGCTTGAAGAGGGCACGAGAGCCGCAGCTCCTCCAGCTGGGTTTCACTCCGAAAATGTGCTCTCGGATCCGACTTAATCCTATCACAGAGTCAGGAGGATCAACTGAGCCCCAACTCGCTCGTGGAATGCAAGGCCTAATGGGGTCTTCGTGCTTGGGTCTCCTGAATTTCAACTCAAAATAGTAAACATTCTGAGATTGGTTTGCTATGGGTTTGAGTTTCATAGCCCTACATCCTGAGTGCAAGTATCGGAATGATTTTCAAAGCATGTAATTGTGACATTTTGTGTAGTCAACAGAAGTTTGGAACAATTCTTTGTGTTGACTCACTTTTGGTGGGATTTATTTTGCATGACCTTGGTGTTTATAGTGTTTATATGAGTTCATTTGTGTAACTCAAACAGATGGGAGGATCTTTGTAGGCAGACTGCAGAGCATTGTTTAATTTGGATTTGTGTAGTGTATTTACCTTATTCCGCTACGTCCTTTTTTCTTCCGCCTTGTGCTCAATCTTCTGGTCGGCTAGTTCCGTCTTTTTAGCTTCATTGGGATTACATGACAGAAGAGGATGGAGAGGCTAACTTGTGAGGAAACAAAAAATGCATTCAGGCGGTCAGATGGCAAGATGGTACTTTGCCACCCAAGGCTATTCATATTTACGGAGCAGGTAGATGATCTGTGGCAGCCTCTTGTCTCATGTGGAGATGCATTTTAGAGACGGACTGGTCATTCTCAGCACAGTATATCAATACACAGTATAATTGTGGGAATATGTTACAAATAGCTTTTTTAGTTTTACCCAGAACCTAATGCATTATCTAATTATTTAGCTACTGTCTAAAATGAGAAAACCAAAACGCTTACTGAGGGGCCTTATTACTAGCCTGGCATAGCCCTCTGTAAGCTTCCGCTCAATTTTCATTTCCCTTCACCATTACGTCTGGGTCTGATCCCATTGAACTCGATTTAAGGTGCATTCCGACCGGACCAATCAGCGAACGGGGGGGATGGGGGGGGGGGGGGGGGGGGGTGTTAACGATTATGGTCGAGCATAATGCGTGTTTGCTGTCATCACCAAACGTTAGCGATTGGGTAAAATCAGGACCAATCGTTTCAAACTTCAACAGAGTTCACGCCTCCTGCTTGAAATCGAGTCTGAATGGAGTAGGTCCAGACCCTCTACGTACGAGGGTTTTGGTATGACCAGGCTACCTTATTACATAAACTTCCTAACTCCTATCTGTTTGGTAACCATGGTAACTATGTTAGAAAGTCATTGCAAAACAGCTGCTCCAGCTAAGTCAGTGTTCTAAATTCAGATAGGAAAGGTATTTCACAGAAATGTCTTAAGTCACCAAAATCCTAAATAAATGTTCCTAACTTTAGGATGACCTATGATGCCAGTCATGATGAGGTAGCTCTCATAGCTAGGAGTACCATCTAAAGAAAGCTCGACTTACATTTCAACAGTGTCCCAACCTGTAAAGTAAGACTAGCCTTGATAGTTAGTGGGAAGGACATGTGCGTTAATCTGTCCTGAACCTGGCCATAATCCATCAAAATGAATTTGAAGTTGCCTACCAAAACATACCTTGAGTAGTTAACTACGACACACTGTTGCCTTAAGATATCCTAGTCAGAAGGATGTTGGCAAGAAATTGTAATATTGCGTAGCCGCTTTAAGTATGGACATTAACCCAGCCTGTCACACTCTCTAAGCCTTGTCAACACAGGACTGTGACAGACGCACAAACCCTGCATCCATCTGTGCTCCACATCAAAGCGACAGGCGCATTTACAGAGCTTTTATGGGATGTTTTTATAGTGTGCTTGTGGCCTGTTTAATAGCAGGAATGTTGACAGAAGCATATCAGCGCAGTGGACACCAGGCTAGCCGAGAGCTGTGGGGAGAGAGAGGGATGAGGAGAGAGAGAGAGAGAGAGAGAGAGAGAGTGAGTGCAGAGGAGAAAGCAAAAGGGAAGGAAGGAGGAAGCTGGACTGGTAATGTGTAGGAGTTTAAGGCTGTGTGTAAAAGGTACAACTAGAGCTTATTTCTCTGCCTCTTCCTTCTTCTGGCTCTCTCTCTTTCTCTTTCTCTCTTTCTCTCTCTCTCTCTCTCTCCATTTTGTTTTTTGAGGAGAAAGTTGATCCTACCCCCTGGCCCCTTTTCCTACTGGGATTAAGGGCCTGTCAGACATATGCAATCCAGGAAATACCTTCACTGGGCCCAGCTAAGGTTACTATGGCAACTGGCCCTGGAACCTGCCACTTCAAGCTGCCCCCCCCAACCCTCTACCCCCCCCCCCCCCCCCCCTTTTTCTCTCTCTGGCTTCTCTCGATCTACCCTGCTTCTTTTGGTCATCTGTGTGGCCTTCTATTGTGGAGTCCAGGGGTCTTTGTGTAGGCAGAAGCTCTGAGTGAAGAAGGGGGAGGGGTTACATGAGGAGGTCGACCAATCGAAAACTGAGGTTCGGTGGCTGTAGATCATACATGTCACATCATATGGCAAGAAGAACCCCCCCCCCCCCCCCCCACACACACACACACACACACACACTCTCTGAAAATGTAATTTTCATCTGTTGCACTTGCTCTTGCTCTCCCCCAGTCTTTCCCTGAATAATTCTGCCCGCTTAAACTTTTTGTCTAGTCGTCAATAAAAAAACTACCTTTTTTGGGGTTCTAAACTAGTGATGGCAATACCATTATCGGTCAAGACTGCATTTTTCTGCAAGTAATCTCAATCCCATGCAAGGACGCTTTCTCTTCCTTCACTCGTCCATAGAGCCTCTTCTTTTTCCCCTTTCTCTTAGTAATTCTACACCTGAAAGACGATCATTGGCTATTATCTGAGACGTGTGTAATTGACTTGTTTTTAAGTTTTAGTTTTTTTGTTTTGTTTTGTGTTGACATCGATTTTTAACATTGTTCAAGACCGTGAGAATTGCCCAGGCAGCCCAAGACATAGTGCATCCAAGCAACTACTTTACTTTATGGCATGTGACTTGCAGGCCTGCCTCTACTCTTAAAGCTCCCTTCTTTTCCTATTTACCTGAGGAGCGGATCATGAGGACTGTAGCCTTGTTTTTGTAGAAGTCAGACAACAGCTTGGTGATAGACGGTGTGTCGATCTAATTGGTTTACCCCACCGTTCATGCCTCCCCCCCTCCTCTCCCCCATCCCAGCCCCCCGAGATGGCATCATCGCTGGGGAACTGGGTGGGGTGGGGTGGGGGGGGCTCAGGTGGCCGCCTCCAGTCCCCCCTAAACCCATTTATCGTAATTAGATTTGGTCTGTCCCTCTCGACTTGCTCCTCGCCAGCTTGGTGATTGGCCTGTGACTAATTCGGGGTCCAATCGAATTTTGCGAGGAAGGAGTGGAGATGATTGGGGCTGAGCTGCTGGAAAGGTATTGCTGTGCGGTCCTGGAATACACACACAAGGGCCCCGTTCCAACAAGGGGATGCCCGTCTGGAAAAAGGGAGTCTGTCTGAGAGCAATAGCGGTGGAGAAAAGAAAACACACTCGCATATTAACGTCAACCAGATTTGTAGGAGTAAAGAATTGTGCTTTGTGAATTTGTGACTTGGAAAATCGCTCGAAAATTCACTTAAGAAAGCTGACTTGTTCTTTTCCATTTCCTCCATCGAAATGAAATCAAATGTGTACAGGCTGTGCCCGCCATATGTACTCCTCAGCAAAAGCTAGCAGGGGACATCATTGGGACAGTTTGATCTACCAGATTTCCATTGCTTCACGTTATTATCTTGTACTAGATGCTGAACAGGGTGGAGAGCTCTTTGGTGCTTTGTGTCTTGAATGATTTTTGTTGGATGTCTTTTGTGTTAAGAAACTTCACTAATATTTCATAATTCCATTTTCTACAGAGCACTCCCCCCCTGGGCCCATCGTACAGCCAGGCCTGCCAGCCAATCAGACGGTAGCGGTGGGCGGCGATGTGGAATTCGAGTGCAAGGTCTACGCCGGCCGGCAGGCACGCATCCAGTGGCTGAAACGCGTCGAGGTCAACGGGAGTGACGTGGGTCCTGGCGGTCAGCCCCTTATCCGCGTCCTGAGGGTAGGACATCTTGTCTCGTCTCCTCTCCTCACCAGGCCTCTCTCTGTGTCATTTCTTTAGCTGGTGCTTAGTCATCTGGTCCAGACTGTTCTTTCAGAACATCTCCAGTGTGGGCGACCAATCACCATATCAACAAAGTTTGATTGAGCATTGTCTGTTTCTTTGGAAAAACTGACTGGCCTTTTGTGGCATGGCCCTAGGGGTACACCCAAGCACGTGGTTTAGAGGCAAACCTGGGTACGTTTACTCAGAGTAAGTGGTAAACCACCTAACACAAGAGCCCCATCACTTCTTTCTCCTAGTGAAACAGAGCTCTTCTATTAGGTGGTTTACCGCTTAAACGGGAGTTAACTTACCCATTGTTTGTTACTAACCCACGTACTTGGAATCCCCCCATCGTGCCTCAGCTATTTCTAGCACTGATGCCTCAAGGGCTGGCTTGTGTACAATATTCTATCAAAAAAAGATACTTCAGATATCGAGGATGGGTAGCAGAGCATATTGTTTACACATAGCTGTATGTTTTTCTTTTTTTGAGCGGGTTCCTAAGGGAACCATCAGTAAGGAGAGATAAACAGTGGGTTGTATATTTAAATAATAGTGTAAACAGTTATACGGTTACATGTTATTATTCTCGGTGTTAATGACACTTGCTGTAAGTGACCTCAAGGAAAATTCCAGAGCTGTTGAAAGTGCTTGGACACTTTTTTACATCTGGGAATTTTCTGTCTCGTACCCCCCTGTCCTCGTTCCCTGCCAGCCTAATAAGGATGTTCTCCTGCCATCCAGTGGCATTACTCTCGCTCCCTCGCTCTTCAAAGTCGCCAGTCGGAGTCCGCCCAGTGATCTGTCCTGTCTGAATTCCTTGGCCACTTTTTTGTTTGCTATTGCCCTCATGAAACCCCCCACCCCACCCCTTCCCCCTATTAGCTTTGATTTACATGGCCATTTAAAAACAATATGTTGTGAAAGCAAAGCAACACACATAGACACTAGTTCTCTGAGTATATTAGAGTAAATGAGTGAAATTTATCCCATCGTCTTTTAATCAGATTCTTTATGTACAGGAAGAATTTACATTGTTGTTTTTGTTTTCCCACTTAACGACCTTCACTTGGAATATTTTCAGACCTCCGGACCGAACACCACTGAGAAGGACTTGGAAGTCCTCCAAATAAGGAATGTGTCCCGGGAGGACGAGGGGGAGTATACCTGTGCTGTTGAAAGCTCCTTGGGGCGGTTTCATCATTCAGCTTGGTTAACCGTTTACAAAGGTGACTGCTGGATTTCATACTGCAACCCTGGTCATGTCGCATTAACTTGACAAATTGAGTTCTGAAATGTGCTTAAAGCCGAAGTCTGTTCCATTGAAGTGTTCATGTGTTGCCCAACCACATCACGCATCACGTCTCAACAGAGTAGACATAACAGCTTTTGTTTATTGGCTTTGAAACAGACCTGACGTCCTCTGAAGATGACGAGGAGGACGAGGACGACTCGTCATCTGAAGAGGCCAAGCTGTCCAGTAGCCAGAAGTTAATGCGTAAGTGCTGTGACTTCCACCAAAACTGAATGACCTGCATTGTGGAGCTCCCTTTAGTCAGAACAAGCTTGCAGGTTTATTCCATTGAACTTGAAATGGAATAGGGAAGGGCCCGAAAAAACTCTCTTTGATATTAGAAATCCATTTCACAAATTCACGTCAAACGATTTTGTTACCATCTGGAACTGAAATTGATTGGACTCAAAACCAACAGTGATTTGTCTCGGTTCTCAGCTTGAAGGTAAAGACAGGCCAGGCTCTGTGACTTGCTGCCCATGCACCCAGTGGTCTGGCACGGGAAACAGCGCTCTTGTGACTCATAGCAGTCACGAGAAACGACCTCCGTTAAAAGGGAAAAGCCTCGGGAGAGAAAACGGAGGATTAGTATTTGACTCTCTAGAGGGTGTTTATGAACGCGGGCGGGCGGGCAGCCATGTTGGGGCTGAAACCACCACCCTGTCTGGTGCCTCACGCCCCTAGCAGGGGCTGGTTGTCATTCAGACTGTGACCTTGGATACAGAAGGTCATTCACGAGCTCATTTCTTTCAGTGTGAGTGCTTTTAGTAAGTAGTCTGTCAATAGTTAAGTAGTCTACTGACTGTATGTGATTAATAATAGTGTGGTGGTAGTCTCTCCAAACTCACAAAGGGCCTTTTGTCCTTTCTTCTTTCACATTAGATTTGAAAGGCCGATGGTTTATAACTTTACCTCTTTTTTATTCTCTCTACTTACACGTCACTAAAATATGACCACTGAAGGATAAACATATTCATGTAATATTTCCAACTGTATAATGGGCACAGTGTTGAGTGGGTAATCTTTAGGAGTAATCATTATCCATCCCATCACTCCTGTTTTTAGCGATGCCCCCAGAGTGGGCTCAACCAGAGAGGATGGAGAAGAAGCTTCATGCCGTCCCCGCCAGCAAGACGGTCAAGTTTCGCTGCCAGGCCAGCGGCAACCCCACCCCAACGCTGAAGTGGTTTAAGAATGGCAAGGAGTTTAAAAGGGACCAGCGCATCGGTGGATTCAAGGTGAACCATAGTTCCCAAGTAGCTGGTGACCACCACGTGTCAGTTGTGCATTTTCACGTATTTGGATTATTCAACAAAACACTCACAATGATGTCATTGTTTTTGTCTTGGGTACATTTTGCACAAAAAACTCAGTAAGTAGCATGAGAGACCTTTGTATATTTACTCTTTTGAAAAGAACAGCATTGCCTCCCAGTAAAAAAAAAAACCTCTTTCAATCAACAACCTTGAAGCTACTCCTGGTGCGTTTATCCATTTCAGATGTGCTGATGTTTGTGTCAGTTGCATGTGTTTCACCAAAACACCAGGATCAGTGTCCTTACATGGACAGGCCGCAGGCTCACCCTTGTGGACAGACAGGTAGTAAAGGTGAAGCCAGACCCCGTAAAGAGGAAGTTGTATTTGGTTAGACAGGCCTGCTTCAGGGCCCGCTTTTGTTTTCTCAGTATTCGCAGGGTCCTGGACAGGACACGCTTGCTGCTTGTTTGCGTGGAGAACAGCTGGTTGTGTTTTACTGCGGAGTCTCTGTGCCCAGATGGGCTAGTGTTTCAAAAGCCCCAGCAGGCCTGATTTGAGTCCAGCCATAAGCCCTCAATATGCATGTTTTAGCGGTTATTGACCGTTTCGCAGCTGTGAAACCGGTGATTCGCTCATAAAGCCCCCCCCCCCCCAAAAAAAAAAAACGACAAAAGAAATAAGGCTTGTCGGTTTTAGAGTCTGCGAGCTAGTGTACAGCGTCCACTGAACTCTGAGTCACCGCAAACCTGACACAAGAGTGTGAAAGGATGCACTCGCGGTGTCCTGTCCTATTTTAGTGTCGCTTGCCAAGTAGCAAATGCACGCTTAGTCGCCCTTCCTTCTAGCGTTTTCCAAAAGTCTTGATTCATCGTATGTAGAACTTAATGTCTGATATTCAGCTGTGTCCCCAGACAAACAAACCGGTTGGGCTACAGCAGAAGGGCTAAACCACAATGTACTCCCATGCCTGTAAGGTCCATGACATGTACAGTATTATTCTCCGAGCATTCAAATAACAAGAGGGATGGAACATCCACAGAGAAAAATTATTAAACGGTTATTAAACAAAATTGCAGTCAGACATGAAGTCAAATTTTCCACTGGTTAATTAGTGCTGGTAATGGAGGCGGCCTTTTATTTATTTTTTTATTTTTTATTTTGCCTCTCGTCACTGACCTCAAGCACAACTGCTGCTTCCAATCATAGCAGACGTTGTTTTAAGTTTCCTGAAATCGTGTTAGAAACATGGTGCCAGCTCTACGTTCACAGACTTCTTTTCCTCCTGCCCCCTTCTCTCTCTCTCTTTCTCTCTCTCTCTTTCTCGCTCCCTCTCTCTCTCTCTCTCTCTCTCTCTCTCTCCCTCCCTCTCTCTCTCCCTCCACTGGCACAGTGAATGTGTGAGAGCGCCCAAGTGAGGCCTGGTGCTGTGCCATCCAGGCTCTGAATAGGGGGAGCGTGACGTGGGAGCGGTGGTTGTTTTTTCCACCGTGTGCAAATTGAAGACATATGGACGCTTGATATGCTCACACAGACACTCTAGAGGCCCTTCTCTCGACACAAAGAAACTTCTCTCTCTCTGTGTCTGTCTGTGTCTGTGTGCATGCTCCATACTGAGTATTTAACACATTTTAAAACTCCCCATGTATACTGTATGTACCATGAGGGCCATACTGAAACCTTTTAGGCCAGTGCCGATTTCAAGGTCTAAATTCACTGTAGCTTCAACCATCCTTCAGACCCATCCCCCCCCCCCCCACACACACACACTCACTCACTCACTCACTCACTCACTCACTCACTCACACACACACACACACACACGCGCGCGCGCGCGCGCGCGCGCACACACACACACACACTCACATTCTCCTCAGCATCTGTGTTTCCCATCAAGGTGTTCTCCTGCCTTGTCCTGGACAGACCCCCCCTCCCCTCCCCTTAGTCTCCACCTACAACCCCCCACCCGTGCTGTCCGTCCCCCCCCCCCCCCCCCCCCCCCAGCTGGGACACATTACAGTGCTTCCTCTCGACTGTGCCAGCTCCCCCTGTTCTGGACGTTCGCTCACGCTTCAGTCTAAAACCACACACACACACACACACACACACACACACACACACTCTCATACCCCCCACCACACGTATGCACACCAAATTCCCATCTGGACTCTGTTTTCTGCTCTGAACGGGCTGAGGCCTTCATTGGTGGTGGTGCTGGTGGTGGTTGAGGGTGGAGGTGGGGTTTGTGGTAAATGGGCGCCTCTCTGCCCAACCCCCTCTCCTCTCTGAAGCTATGCAGGGGTCTATTGTTGTCGCATGTAAAATCTTAGGTGTATTGCCGGTGTGTGTGTGTGTGCATATATGAAGTGGTGGGGGTGTTGAGGAAACAAGGCAGACTGTATGCATTCACTGAAGCAGGGCACATCTGGAGCAGCTGTGGTCTCTCTCGTACACGCACACACACACACACACACACACACACACACACACACACACACAGTTGTTGAGTGTAATGAGTATGAATTTCAGTGGCCAGTTAGATATCACGTAGGGTCTCATGTGTGCCATTTCCGGTCTACTGGAAATGAACATAGTTACTGTGCAGCGCAGAACACCAGTCAAGCTTGTAGACATTTACAACATTAGTAAGGAAGGTGTGTGTGTGTGTGTGTGTGTGTGTGCCTGTGTGTGTCGGTCGGTCGGTCGGTCGGTCGAGATCACATCACAGGCATGTGATCTTAAACGATGTAAGAGAATGGGATCAACAAACCACACAAACACTTTTTCAAAAATATTTGATGCTTCACAGTGAATGTTTCAACTTCAACTATGTATCCAGATGTGTATCAGAGTGTGTATAGTTTGTATAAAGAATTGAGCTAATCTCTCGTGAATGTATATGTGTGTATAGATATATCTGCGAATGATTCACAATGTTCATCTGTTCTTAGTTCTCATCTTGTCGAATCAAAATGCGCAGTATTTCACTGGACACAACATCTGGCTCTGTTTCCCTTAGGTGCGCGAGCACATGTGGACCATCATCATGGAGTCTGTGGTGCCCTCAGACAAGGGGAACTACACTTGTGTGGTGGAGAACCAGTATGGCAGCATCAACCATACTTACCAGCTGGATGTCGTAGGTCAGTACCGTGTTGGTTAGCTTTATGGAAACCTGAGGAAAGGAGAAGAATGACTGACGTATCATAGCAATGTATTGAATAGGATAGAGAAGGATGGAAGAAATTTAGAATGAAAATGTGTTTCAAATCATTTGTGTCAACATGCAGCATCACGTAGAACAATAGTCAGACTGTTCTAACACACCCATGCAAAGTCGTCAGTGTGTGAGCGATCAACAGACAGGTGATATGAGCTAGATTCACCCACACCGGCCTGTGACTGAGTCACATTTGAATAACCCAGTCAGAATCACGCCCCACTGGCCCGTAAAGCCTTGCAAGGCTTATTCCTGGGGGCATGACATCACCCCAGAACCTCGCCTCCACTGATTGGTTTTGATAGCACGCTTTGAGAGCAGGCCTAATTTGCCCACTCTCAAGGCGCCGCGACCTCCACAATCAAAGAAAAGCAAAGGCAGATCGGAGTCTGAACATTTTGTTTCCATGCCAAAGTTTTCTGCTTCATTACCAAGGCTCTTATTTATCAGGCATCAGAATGAAGGAGAGGGGTTTTTTTCCCCTCTTTGAAAGCAGCTTTTAGCCTCTGGACTTCGTTCAACTTATTTAACAGTTCCAATTGAACCAGAGGCCACTGCTTTGACTTGCAGTCGTTTCAACAAAATGGCTGCAATTATTCTCATAGAGACTGGACTGGGATAAGTGAATCGTTTGGGATCTGTTATGAGTCGAGCCATGAAATTGTGGTCTCCGTGTTGTGAAGTGATTTCAAATCTGAGACATATTAGGCTAAACTCAAACCAGGCAAATTGATGTTCTTATAGCTGTGATGCACCTTTGATATGCTTTGAGGCTTTTTAAAAGACTCTTTGTGTGTGTGGGTGTGTGTGTGTGTGTGTGTGTGTGTGTGTCCTTGTATGTACAGAGCGCTCTCCTCATAGGCCCATCCTACAGGCAGGTCTTCCAGCGAATCGCACTGCGGTGGTGGGTAGTGACGTGGAGTTTGTTTGTAAGGTCTTCAGTGACCCCCAGCCTCACATCCAGTGGCTGAAGCATATTGAAATCAACGGGAGTCGTTACGGATCTGATGGCCTGCCATTTGTGCGGGTGCTAAAGGTACGTAATCTGTAACACTGAAGACTTTGTGTCAGCTGCTTTGTGTGAGCTGCTTTCTGTTTTTGAAACCAAAACATCATGGGTGATCTAGTACACTCGTGAATACAGAAGAACATTGTGACAACATACAACCCCAGTCTTGGCTACTGGCAGCACTATACAGCGTTAACTGTCCAGTTTCTCTGTTTGTTTGTTTATTTGTTTGTTTGTTTGTCAGTGTATTTGTTGCCATGATGATGTTTATTGACTGTCAGATTCTGTGACCATTACCTGGCCTGACGCGTACCTGCCTTTTGACGCCTGTTTTCCTGTTTGCAGCATTCAGGGGTGAACAGCTCAGACACTCAAGTGCTGACGCTCTACAATGTGACTGAGGAGGAGAGTGGACAGTATATTTGTAAAGTGTCCAATTATATAGGCGAGTCCAATCAGTCGGCCTGGCTCACGGTCGTTAAGCCACAGGCCCAAGGTAACCCTTCTACAGGAGCTCAGAGGGGCCATTGCAGATGTGGAAAACATTTAAGAAAGAAAGAGAGAGGGAGAAAAAAATGAGCGAGTCAGAGAGAAACTATGATGAAGTGTGGAAGGATATGAATAAGCTTAATCCTCACTCCTGACTCCATTCCCGGCTCACTTGATTTTCCTACCTGTGGATGATGCCATGGAAAAATCCCAGCAGAGCCTGATATGTGGTAGGGGGTGGTGGTGGGGGGGGGGGTTCTTTAGTCCATGTTTCCACTTGGAATGGTGTAGGTCACCCATTTACTTGAAATGCGGTCGGCGAGACTCGTAGCTCTGCTGGATCAACTTCCATGTGGCCCATCTCGTGCATGTAGAGATGGACTGAAGGGAATACAGGCTCCCGCTCCCCTCTTTCCGTGGTCTGCTTATATCCGATATGGTGATGGGTCTACGCAGGGTGAACACATTGTGCTCTCTCTCTCCTCTCTCTCTCCTCAGCTCGCATTCCCCCCTCCACTCCCAACTCCGCCACTAACTGTGTTTATTGCAGGGACGGTGCTGCTGAAGCTGAACCTCTGGGGGTGTATTCCAGTGTGTGTGTGTGTGTGTGTCTGGGGACTTGAGGCATGTCCGCGGCCATCAGTCCTTCCTCTTATCTTGCTACATGAGCCTGCTCTTTGCTGGTGTCCTTCCTAACTCAGCCCTTCTCTCTCTCTCTCTCTCTCTTGGGTTCTTCTCTCTCCCTCCCTCTCTCCCTCTCTCTCTCTCTCTCTTTCTTGTGGGTCTTTTCCTATTGTTTTCTTCTAGACTGCTGGCCTTAACACCACGGACAAGGAAATGGAGGTCCTGCAAATAAAGAATGTGACTTTTGAGGATGCTGGGGAGTATACCTGCTTGGCGGGGAACTCTATTGGGCACTCTCACCATTCTGCATGGTTGATTGTCTATAAAGGTATCTAAGGTTCTTTCACGGTTCCTTTTCCTCTTCTGTGCCCTCTGCCAAATCTCCCACGCTGGCCTCACAGATGTTGTCACACTTTAGAAGGACAACAGCTTTTTGTCGCATTTTAAGAATCCCACATTTCTGTAGAACAGCAAGCTGCCCAACTGGTTGAGACGACCTTGTCAGTCACCCATGTGGAATTCTTTGCATTCAGCACACAAACGCACAGAATACACACTCACAGATAAAGAGGGCACCTTATATTTATGGCTATAATGCCATTTGGATCTCTTCATTAGTGGGGATATGCCTATCTCCTTGAAGCTAGACCTGTCTGTTAGGTGCTAGAGCAGTGCAGGTCAGTGTGCGTTTCTAAAAATGGCTTCCTGTCGTCATCCCCTGCTCCTTTACCTCTGCATGGTCCCTGTGCATTTGCTGTCTAATGGGATGGCCTGTGACAAGACAAGACATCCCTCTCTCATGCTCTGCGCTAATGAGATCAATGCATGTCAAATACTGTCCTAACAAAATGGGCCATTGCTGTCCGTAAGAGAATGCAAGATGGATTTGGCCTTATATGGGGTTTGGCATTGGGCATTGAGCTTCACTCCAGTACATTCCTCTTCCTCTTTTATATAAAGTCCTATTATATAAAAAAAAAATTGACGATACAGAGTCTTGTGTTTGGAATTTCAGTTGGACAAGAGTTCCAAAGAGTGTTTCAGTGCAATCTGCATTTCACTTGTGAAATGCAAATGAAATCATCTTTGAGTTCTTGTTGTTGGTAATCCAATGTTTCGCTGTGCAGTGAGTGCTTAATACGAGTTGGATTATCATTTTGCTTGTCGGTCATACTCCAAACACAAGCAGTTGTCTCTGTCTATTTCTAGTCTTTTCTGCAGCATTTCTAAACTTAACTTATATCTCTAATTTGCTCAGAAGTTTTAGTAGAAATCCTTTTCTATTTCATCTGTCTCTACAGATGTACTGTTATCTGTTATCTTTACAATAGAAATTCTATATGTTAGAAGTTAGTTATCTTTTATACGAGTCTGTGTCTGTCTGAGGGATACCATCTATGTATTTAAACTAGTTAATAACTCATTAAGAGTCTTGGTTGTGTTAGCGTGGCGTGTGGCTACTGGCTAGTGCTGTGCAGTGCATCTAACTGTGTTTACTTCTTGTGGGATGAAGCCGAGCCTCCGTCTCCACTGCCCAATCAAACCTATCTGGAGGTGCTGATCTACTGCGTGGGCTTCTTCCTCATCTGTGTGATGGTGGCCATCGCGGTCATCGCCAGGATGCACAGCTCGTCCAAGAAGAGCGACTTCAACAGCCAGCTAGCCGTGCACAAGCTGGCCAAGAGCATCCCTCTGCGCAGACAGGTAACAGAAAGTAGATAGGGGGTTTGCAAACTCTTACTCTTTCCTTCTTCTCCACTGGTCTATAAAGAACTTTTATAGATCAGTGTTCTCTCAGAATAGCATCTTAGCCTTTGCCAGATATGATAGATAGATAGATAGATACTTTATTGAACCCCAAGGGTAATTCAAGATATATTTTCATAAATGATTTGATATAATGTAGTTTATGCAGTAGAGTATAGTGAATTGTCATACAGTTTGTTAATACAATGACCTCTAACCTAACATTGGCTCATGAAGAAGACAGATTGACGCAAGGTTATTTTTGGCTGTCTATTTGCCTTTTGAGGTAAGTTATTCCATTAAGGTAAAGGTGCTGATGGTCTGATAATGATACCGTTACTGCTTCTTGGCCAAAGCCATCACACAAATCAGTATCACTTTGAGCTCTCCAATCAACCAATCCATTCATGTAGGCTGTCTTGTATCATGTATCTTTTCACACTTTACACTAAGCTCAATTTGCTTCACCAATCATGCCTTCCCCACCAACAAATAAGGAAACACATGTTGTCTGTTTACCACCCAGGCCCACTTTAGCTGCCCTTTCTCTTCTGTCCAAGCCAGTGTCCTGTGCTTGTGACTGGGGTGGAGGATAACCCAAGTGCTCTGTCCTCACAGGTGTCCGTGGACTCCAGCTCCTCGCTGCACTCGGGGGCCATGCTGGTGCGGCCCTCGCGCCTCTCCTCCAGCGGCTCCCCCATGCTCTCCGGGGTCTCCGAGTACGAGCTCCCCCAGGACCCCCGCTGGGAGCTGTCCAGAGAACGGTACGGACCGGACCAGAACAGGACAGAACAGAACAGAGCAGAACAGAATAGAGCCCTGCCTTTTGGGAAGAGTTGTACAAATCTGACTTCAGAAAGTAAAAGTCCTACCATGTATCGGTTGTACCTTTGCACTGAACACGGGTGATTTCAGTAATTAGCTCATCTACCTGTCTGAAGAGTTGGACGAGTTTGATTCAGTTGATTTAGTGAATGAATGAAGCAAATATGTGGCAGGACTTTTACTTTCTGAAGCCGGATTTTTACAACTCTGCTTTTGGGATTATTTTCAGACATTTATTTAATCATTTGTAAGAGACCGTGTCCATGAATGTTGCCATTTGATGCTATGTACAGTGCCAGAGAGCTAATTGGGTCTACATCTACAGCCTCGTGGCAGGTCCCATGAATTGAATATTCACTTTATGACCAGAAATACATACCATAATACAAATTTCATGCAAGGACGACAGACACAGGGACACACAGTTCATCTTGTATTACATGTCTCACTTTCAATGTTTCTCTTTTCTCCCTGGTTTTGGGTAGGCTCGTTCTCGGGAAGCCTCTGGGTGAAGGTTGCTTTGGCCAGGTGGTGATGGGAGAGGTCATGGGGATGGATAAAGACAAGCCAAATCGTGTCAGCAAAGTGGCAGTCAAGATGCTCAAATGTAAGTTTGTCACAATGGCCATGAAAATGGCGCCAACAATGAAAGTGACAGTAACACATAGATCAACCGACCTAACTGCTATTATGTATTATGCATCATAGAATACAACATAGGGATCATACTACATTGCCAACTGAGTACAACCCTCGCAGTTGGCTACCCACTTAGTTACACCCATTATTTCCAATACTAACTTATGTGTATACTATATTCATGTATTTATAAAACAATATAGCCAAAGAGAGTATAGAGTAGCTTGAGTGGTTCCATCTGGGTGAAGTGAACTTTTGGAGTGCTCGCCATGCTTTAGCACCGGTATTTCACATTTAATGTCTTATAGCTTAGCATAGGTAGCATTCTACATTGCCAAGGAAGTACAACTGAGTGCAACCTTTTGTGGTTGGTTACCCACTTTGTTACACTCAATATTTCTTAGATAAAAAGGGCATTGCTGCACTTTGGCTCGTGTTTAAAAAGGAAATCAGTCATTTAAAGTCTGAAACTGTTGTGGTAATGGCAAACCTCCAGTAATTCGGTGGATCAACACAAGCATCTGCAGCGTCAGTCCCACTGGGAGAGTCAGCTCGGGGCAGTCTCGCTGGTGGAGCGTCTCTTCCTGGCAACAGGCCACCGCGCAGGAGACGGACCGGAGTAAAAATTTACGAGAGGCCCTGATTTAAAATGTATGACGGTCCCCATAAAACCGGAGATGCACTGTTAAGGGGGAAGGATGAGGAAGGGTTTGCTGTCTCTTTTTTATTCTCACACTGGAAAAGGCTTAGGTCCAAAAAGTTCCAACTGTGAGGCTTTTAGGTCAGTACATTGTGAAACGATAAAAAGAGATAGAAAAGAATATCTAGCATAAGCTGTACTGTAGCTCATTAAATTAATGTATCTTTACCTAATATCAAACCGAATATTAATTCATTTCCAAAATCTTCATCTATCCATTTCTCAAACCTTCATTTTACGCTGATTCATTAATGTGATCTATTGAAGTGGGTACCTTATGACAGATAATATTTTTGTGTCACTGGTCTCAACTCGGCAAATACTTTTGTTACCCCTGCAGCTGATGCCACAGAAAAAGACCTGTCGGACCTAATCTCGGAGATGGAGATGATGAAGATCATTGGAAAACACAAGAACATCATCAACCTGCTTGGAGCCTGCACACAAGATGGTGAGACACTGATAAGAAATTGAGAACAAAGAATGATAGGAGAACGTGAGATGCTGCCCAGATAGAGAAACACAAAAGTATATCAAACATTGATTCCAAAAAGCCATTCTGGAAAAGGGTTTTGAAAAGTTAAAAGTAAACATTATCCACTTAATGGGCAATTAATGCAAATGGAGAAAGTGATGTCCAAAGTCACATGGTCCAAGAGTTGAGATGGTGGACAGAGGGATCAGCAGGTTCAGATGACCACGGCCAAGTGTGTAGAATGGGAGCTGTAAGAGCTTCCGACACCAGCTTCCTGAGCTCTCTGCAGGACATGGCTCCCGCTGCCAGATCTGCCATTTCACTCAAATCTTCCCTGACAAGCCTTGGCAGTGGCGCAGCGCTCTCCGCGGAGCAAGACCATTACTCCAGGAGCAGCATCCCGCCTCAGCCATGTTCCCCAACGCCAGACTAATACAGAAAACATGACCCGAGTCTCCACACTCCTCCACCTGTTTGGCCGGAGCCATTATGCAACTGGAACATGCCAAGGCCTGCTGGCCAACGCAGTCGTATTTCTGTCCAATTGCTCTCATCTTTGGCTGGGTCTCAATCGTGCTCATCGGTCCGATCGGACATAGTTTTCACATCTGTAGTACGCTTGCATATGCAGTGCTGAATTTGAATTTTTGTTTATAAAAAAAAACAGAGAGAGCGATGAATTATTCATGTTTCCGGAACATGTATTTTTTTCTTATTCATTGTTTCCTGAACAAAAAAATGTTTCCTCTTTCAACACTCGTTATTGTAATGCATGACTATGTTGGAGATGCAAGCCAGTAAAGCTGAGTGTCCTATCCCCAGGTCCACTCTATGTGATTGTGGAGTTTGCCTCTAAGGGCAACCTGAGGGAATACCTACGGGCTCGTCGTCCTCCCGGGATGGAGTACTGCTACAACCCAGACCAGGTGCCCGTGGAGAACATGTCCATCAAAGATCTAGTGTCCTGCGCGTATCAAGTGGCACGAGGCATGGAGTATCTGTCATCTAAAAAGGTAATGTTCCCTAATCACATTTCATGTCATTAATGTCTGAAAATGTATACGCTATGTAGTGTATAAAGTTAAAGCGGACTGGTATATAGAATTTGTTATTTAGCAGACGATTTTATCCAAAGCAACACATTGTATGTGTGGGTTTGGGAAATGAACCTGGCAAATACCAATAGTCATGTGATAGTCAGTGATGTTACCACTGTGATGTTGCAACCAATAGTCTGTGATGTTACAACCGATAGTCAGTGATGTTGCCACATTTCTCCCAGGCCCACTACAGAACACATGCGATATCTCTTGAGGTTGAACAGGCTCTATAGAGCACTTGTGTCTGTTGATGTGTTTGGAGGTGGGTTGAACAAGATGGGTTGCAGGGCGTAGTCCATGCTAACTTCTGTCCCATTTCCGGCCCTTGCAGTGTATACACAGGGACCTGGCTGCCCGCAATGTTCTGGTCACGGAGGACAATGTTATGAAAATCGCAGACTTTGGTTTGGCACGAGATATTCACCACATTGATTACTACAAGAAGACCACCAATGTGAGTAGGACACGACCGGCCGTCAGAACCCGAGCTGGGGAAGGTTATTCTTCTCGCACGTTGGTTGTCTCCGTGTAAATTATGATTTGGTCTAAAGTGGAGTGTTCTTCCTGCAGGGTCGTTTGCCAGTGAAGTGGATGGCCCCGGAAGCTCTCTTTGACAGGATCTACACGCACCAGAGCGACGTGTGAGTGTTGAACGTTTTCTGTGTATTCTGTGTTTTCAGTTAGAAACGAGTCCGATGGGTCAAGCTGTCTGTCGAGCCTGATCTACATTCTTTAATCATTTTAGTCCTGTAATCAAGACTGACTGGCATCTGGTGGTTTTTTCAGGTGGTCTTTTGGGGTGCTCCTCTGGGAGATCTTTACTCTGGGGGGCTCCCCATACCCCGGCGTCCCTGTGGAGGAACTCTTCAAGCTGCTAAAGGAAGGCCATCGCATGGACAAGCCCTCCACCTGCACCCATGAGCTGTAAGGCCCGATCCAATCTAGGGTTTCATCCGAATGTGTAACAAATCTAAATCCAGAGTTTGTTTGTGCTTATCATGTAATCAAATGTAATTGTTAGTTAGTCTGTATCACGACTTTCTGGAAATTTGCAAATACACTCAGATGGTGATTTGAATAGTCCAAATACACATTTGAGTAGCCTTCAGAATGCACAGAAGTATACTACAGTATACTTGTCAAGTAGACTTTCCTCTCCTTGTTGCCTTGCTGTTCTTGCTGTAGTCCCCATCCTCTCAGCCTAACAGAGTCTCTTTCTTGATGTCAGGTATATGATGATGAGGGACTGCTGGCACGCGGTTCCTTCTCAGAGACCAACATTCAAACAGTTGGTGGAGGATCTCGACCGGACGCTTTCCATGACCTCCAATCAGGTCAGTCACAATTGCAACATACGAGATGTATTTGCTTTGACAATGAAAATACTGCCAAACAACTCTAAACCACCATTGACAATGTTCTACATTGTTTCAGAAAACCCATCAGAAAAATGTTGTCACGTAACATTAGGGATGTTTTTTGTCTATTTGTATCTGGAGTTCTTTACTTGAGTCAGGAGACAGGCCCTGTCGTAAATAAGAGTTTGTTTGATCAAGTACTTTATTCATCCCCGAAGGAAATGTTGGCTTTCTTTTGTTCTTGCCTGTTTAAATGGTGGTTCATTTTATTTTATTTCATTTTTTACTGATGTCTTTTGCAGGAGTATCTGGACCTCTCTATTTCTCTGGACCAGTACTCTCCCAGCTACCCGGACACACGCAGTTCTACCTGCTCATCAGGGGAGGACTCTGTGTTCTCCCACGAGGCCGGCGTGGACGAGCCCTGTCTGCCAAAGTTCCCTCCTCACCCCAGCAGAGTGGCATTCAAGAAGCGCTGATGATTCAACGCTATCTCCCTGTTTGTTTTTCTTTTTTTGGTCTCTGCTCTGCAGATACCCAACACACTCATGCACACAGCAAAGGACTCAATTAAAACACACATACACATACACACACGCACACACACAATCACTCCCACAGACACTCTGCAAACTTCTCTTTTCACCCCAGAGCTGGACTTCATTGAACTCAGGAGATAGGGCTCAAATTGGGGATGTCAGTAAGCAAGTGTGGTGGAACTGCCTTGATTAAACTTTTAAAAAGAAAAAAGAAAAAAAGTGCTGTTTGGTACAGATGCACCTGACTGGTCAGTGTTTATGCCTTGGTACTCCAACAGAAAGTGCTGCTCCAAGAGACGAAGAGAGAACATAATGGAACCCCTAGATGTTTTTGTTTTTGTTTGTTGTTTGTTTTTTTGTCGTTGTTTTTTTTTGTTGTTTTTGTTTTTTTTGAAGAGCACTGCAGGAGAGATGAAAGGACCACATTCACTCTCCCACTTTACATTCGGTCTCTCCTGTCCGTCACTCAGAACATTCCGCAGGACAGATGTGTATGGAAAATATCGACTGTCAGAGAAAGGGATCACGAAGGACCATTCCTCTCTGGGTTTGCGTTGAGGGATGTCTCGAATGACCCAAAATGGCCAGGCTGTAGTGTTGACTTGAGAGGGTCAGATGGAGCTAGAACGATGGTTCATTTGTAAATACAGCTAGAAATTTATAAATATGAATATATATTTACAGCGTACTCATATTTCTATTATTACATTTGATTCTGTTTGGAACAGTGATACGTTTCATACAAACAAACAGTTCTCAGTAGGGGATTGGGGGTATCAGTTTTGACATGAAATGCGTTGTATGAACTTTGACGTGGCCAGTGTTTTTTTATTTTTTATTTTTTGCTTGTTGTCTGTCCATTTCGCCTTTGCTTTTCCCAAGATCTGATGGCTTCCATTTTCCCATCAGGAAAAATGGATATGGTACGACAATGTATGACCAAAACTGTTTTCTGCTTTCAAGCCACAGTGTCCTGGTATCACATTCTCATTGTCACACAGCTTATGTTATTGTTATTTCTTTTGTACTGTACATGCCCTATGAACACAAAACATGGTTTAATTGTTAAGCTACATCTATAATGTCTTAATACAAAACATTGCTAGGAACATGGGCCTCTAAAACCCAATGCACTCTAACAGTCATAGCCTGCCATATTAGGTATGACTGTATTGCGTGCGTGCGTGTGTATGTGTGTGTGTGTGTGTGTGTGTGTGTGTGTGTGTGTGCATAAACAAGGATGCCATGCATTTGAAGTGGTGGTCCAAGGAAGATACCAAGAATGCTTGTCACCATAAAAGGATTACATTAAATAAAATGCGACTGAAAACAACTCATTAAATCTTTTTCTGTTTGAGAGAACTTCATAAACAACCTCGTAAATAACTCCCCTCTTTTGAGTTTACAACGTAAATCATGTTTACAGGAGTACACGCATAGCCTGTTACGATTCCTCCCATTAAACATGGGTTACTGGAGGCGATTAAATATGATAATGCACTGCTGATAAAATAAGCAACACCTAAGCATGTTTGTGCTGAGCTGTAGCTAGCTGTTAGCATGTTATTTATGGGCTGGTGAATGGCCCCGCTTGCCAGCACTTTGTGCTATCAATCAGACATCCTCTGAGTTGCGCTAACACTCACCCATGCTCTTGGCTGGCCTAATGCCATGTGCTGATGCATCACTTGAAGTGCTCATCTGTAGCAACAGGCGGCTTTCAGCCAAATGACAAAATGTCCGTCCCCTATCAAGAGTGAGCTTTTACTGCCTGATTCAACTGCATTATAGGAGTTCAGATTTGGGAAAGTGACTGATGGTGGTGATCCACTGTATTTTTACATCATCTGTTTGAAGATGCATCCACTGGAGTTGGTAGTCTCCAGTCAGAGACTATCGTGAGGGTGTTCAATGATAAGTGCTCAGTTTACATCCTTTTCAGACTATTGTTGGATAGGATTTTTTCTTCACTCTCAATTCAATTATATTATTTGTATAGTCCCATGAACAATTGATATTGTCTGAAGATCTTTTACAGCCCAAAGCCTGAACCCACCTAGAGCAGCAGTAAGGAAAACTTAATCCAAGGCAGACCAAAGGTTTAACTCGTGTATAGAAAATTCTGACCAAGCAACTCTGGTGAAACTATGACTGCTAAATAACACCAATGAGTCACCCTTTCATGCAATAAATTAGTGCAGGTTTTCATATGAGAAAATTAGCATTGTGAGCACCTGTGGCCACCATTTTCTCAAGCTTCAATGTTGACACCGAGGAGGACTCAAGATTGTGTGCTTTTTACTAGGTCTGCCTTAATGGAAGCTATTGGAGGAGGCCATTGCTGTTGGTTGTGATTACCTATGCCATATGACAAAGGAGGGGCTGTGTTGAGTCTGCTGACATGGCAGAAACCCAATTAACATCCTTATCTGTTGTTGTTGATCTAGTGCTGAAACAGACACAGCCCAAAAAGGCAAAATACAGCATTAAAACACACCAGCTTTGAACTTCTAAACCTGAAATGTCCTTCATTTCACTCTCATCTCTTTTTAGGGCGCCGACCAAACGGTGCCTGGCACAGTGATGATGGGATTGCTTGTGTCAGGTGGTCCACACCCCCTTTGCCTGCGGCCACATACTGAGTTGGATTTGTTCAATTCACTTAAACTGGCTTTGATTTATTCTGGTCTCACTTTGATGCCACTGCCTCACATCAAGGAACAGACCCCTCATTATTCTTCCAGTCTAAGTCTGGGGTGTGTTGGGGCTGACAGATGACCTCCCCTTCACCTTGCTGCTGCTGTTTCCAACCCCCCACCCCACGCAGGCAACACGTTGTCAATCAGAATGTGACGCAGTCGCGCTACAGTGTGACCTCGCAGGGGGTCAGAAGTGGTGTGTGTGTGTGTGTGTGTGTGTGTGTGTGTGTGTGTGTGTGTGTGTGTGTGTGTGTGTGTGTGGAGATGGTGGTATGAAAGGAACAACTTACTCATTTACAGCCCTTGGTGAGAACAGTGAGTGACATCATCAGCTCGCTGCAGGTTGCTGTCTTTCAGTGCTTGATTTAAAGGGCTGCATGCACAGACAGGAGAAATGGAGAAAGGGGAATTGGTTGTGCTCGAGAGAGATACAGCAACGCTGCCAACTCCCATATAAGGAAGGCCAGCGGGACAAAGACAGGGCAAGACAATGATTGAAAGAATGAATGGATCCGACTCATGAATATCCCCACTGGCCAACTTCCATCTGCTGGTGTTTGGCCAAAGAGCTGCGAAACAACCGATTTCCAAGGACTGATGAATGCAGAGACTTTTAAGGCTTCCGCCAACACATAGCCGCCAACATAAGTGCGCCAACACTTTGTCATTTGCCCGCATGTACCAGCGGCGAAATGTTCAGCTGACAAGCTTTCAATATTTTTTTAATTTTTTTTATTTTTTTGATACTGACAAGAATTTAACTGAATCGTAATCTCCATGGCAGTCGTGAAAGGGTTCAGCGGTCATGTATGTAGTCGTGTATTGGAAACAATGGAATCTAATGTAATCAAACGTCAAAAGCGAAGTACACTGCACTCATGTCTGTGCCAATGTGTGGAAGCCTTTCGTCCTCCACCTCGTCTCAAAAGGTCACAAGCAATCAGAACTGTCCCAGGTACAGCTATAAAAAAAGTAATAATATCCAAAAGAACGGTCCTATTATCTGAGTAAACTGATGCTTATTGAGCTCAATGCAAATCAAACAGGCTAATAGGCAAACTGGAAAAAAACACCAGTTTGATTTTTACTCATTTTTCAAATTAAGGCATTAAGATCAATTGTCAAATGATGATTTTATATTCTTCTTTTTAGGCAACTTTAGCACGGTATCAAATACATGTGCTCCACACTATATATATATTTATGACATATATGATTTATGTGACAGCGATTATGGCATTTAGGAGCTTTCTGGTGAACCCATTTAGAGATCTAAAGAATAGGAGCACCAGCTGAGTGGAATCTAGATGAGGGCTGGGCAGGAGTGATGTGTCAGAGGGAGAAGCCACAGCCCTTTGACCTAGAGTGTCATTATCTCTTCGGAGGACAAGGCTCGCAGGTCTGCAGGGTGGCTGTGGCCCTGACAGGCTCCCAGTGCACCCCGTGTCCACTGGGGCAGAACTGACGGATCGGGGCGCAAACGGGGCAGCAACCTGTCAATCACTCTCTGGCGTTGCATTGTCCTTCACTTCTTCTCTCTCTCTCTCTCTCTTCATCGTTGAAAGATGGTGCCTTTTGGGAATATCGGGAAATATATGCCCCCATTTGGTAAAAGGGGAAGCAATGTGGTACAAAAGAATGCATATAAGGGGTAAACAAGGATAACGTCTCTGTAGTAACAATGGCTTTGTTGTATGTTTTTTTTCCTTGCAAACTAAAAGAAGGCCATTCCCTACCTTAGAGCTGCTGTTGTTTTTTCTTCAACCAAATCCCAAAGTTCGCAGTGGTCTCTGCTCAGTCTGCGTTCCTAATGGAGAGATGCATATGGCGTGTCTGATGAGGCTTAATGAAGACTTAGGTTGTGGTTCCTTCTCCATGGGTTCTTTTTTCCGGTAAACTCTGAATTACAAAAACAGAAAAAAAAGGAAGGCTTATGGGAAGACTGAGAGGATTATGATGACTGCTGTCTGGCACCCCTGCAAGTAACTGAATACATACGGCTCGTAGAAGGGAGAGAGGGAGAGAGGGAGAGGGCAAGCCATTGCGAGTCTGACAGGCAAAATAACCTGACACAGGGGGGAGAACTAAAATCAAAACACAAATGAATACTGACAACTGAATCAATACACAGAACTGGCTTCCAGTGGCTTGACAACCAGTTTCTTAGGACACAACATCACTTTGAGTCAGAAGCTCACACATCCTGTTTACCTCTCCTTGTGCAGGTGGGTATACTTGTACATGTTTAACAAGGTACAAAATAATGAGGCAATCGTATACTTTCAGCTCCTCAATCGCCCATATAAGCCCTCCATATTAGAGCTACAATGACATATCCTCAAAGACAGACACCAGCAGGAAAAGCCAACAAAATCTATTCTGACCTTGACTGTGTTCCATGTGCTTTGCTGGTTGTCATGCAATAGCCTGGTGATTTAACAAAGAATGTCTTTGTGTGCCTTTAAACTTAATTCAATTTTTTTTTTTTCTCTGGCTGACACTTTCATACAAAGAGTTTTAAATATGTCAATTATTACAATGGTCAGTCTCCCAAGAGCAACTCAGGGCAGCCAGGAATCAAACCCACAACATTTTCTGGCTATTGACTGTCATCTCATCACTACACTCCCACCACCCCATTTTATGAATGTGCCAAAATAACTGATGTTGTCTCAAGGTGCTTTACAAAACCCAAAGTCTAAACCATTAGAGCCAACGCTAAGGCGCAGAGCATCAGAAAAATATCCCCTTTAATGGGGAAAGCCTCGGCTCAGATCAGCTCAGGAATATCAGTTCATCTCAACATCAGTTCATACATATTAACATACTAATGGCATATGTGGAATCCATAGAATCCATCAAGTTTCATGTGTATAAATGAAAAGCATTCCTCCGCGTCCAATTGTAACATGGCAGGCCTAGAGAAGAAGGCTAACATGTAGGCCTATGGTATGTGGTGAGAACTGCTGGGAATTGTTCATCACAGTTCAGTCCTTCAGAACTAGTAAGCCTTATTGCCATCTGTTGCATTCAATAAAATAAGATGGATAAGCTAATGGAGACATTGTCATTATTTAATCAATCATGCAGAATATAATAATAATAATAATAATAATATTTTTAATAATGTTTTCTCAACTTGTACTGGCAAAGCATAGAGAAATAAAATGAATAAAACTGCTTGAACCAGTCATCTCAACATTAGCTGGAATCTATTTAAGCCTGGTGGAGACTGGAGATCTTTTTTTTGTATAAGTTTAAAAATGACTGACATTTACTGTCATCATATAGCCACTGGAAAGTTCTTACCAATACATACCTCAAGGGACCATTTTAGCATCCTTTAGAATACATAACCTGTCAATTTCAAATAGGTTAGTTTGTCTGCATCCACTCAGTATTTAAAAAACCCTCAGATTTTCAGAAAAGATAGAAATGTGTATAGGCTACATATGTGTCCAATGCCAGTTAGCCAGATAATAAGAGGCAAGGATGAGCAGTATGATAGTTACAAAATATTTCAAATACAAAATAGTATTTTGACATTAGCCTTTTACTGGGTTTAAAAAATGGTTGCTTATTTTGTATCAAAATGCCGGTAGGCCTATGTATTTTTGTAAAATAACAAACTGCCAAATATTTTTGGTGAAACCAATAGCCTACTTTGGGTGATATGATGACCTCATAAAAGTGCAAAACAATGAATGTAGCCTCTGACTGGCGCTGATTTAGTAATTTGGCCAGACTTGTGATCAAAATATTGAGATTCAGGAGGGTGATCCAGTGCAAGACGAGTAATGTAGGTACATCACACAGCACACTCCCTGTCTCACACCACTCTAAGGCTCCGTTCGAATCGGGTAAAACTGCTGCCTTCTAAGATATCTAACTATCTGCTTGTTTTCGGTAGAACTTTGGAACAACTTGTGTTCTCCAAAGCTGAAGATAGAACAAGGCACCATTCTGAGCAATGCTGCTGGGCAATGTTCCTGAGTATTGTTCTGGCACAACAATTTAAAGGTTTTGGTGGTCCAACAATGGACCATGCTACGGTTGGGAAGCCGCCATAGGCAGTGAAAGATACTGGTGGTCTGATATCTCTGATTTAGCTATCTGAGACAAAAGAAACACTGGCATTCCTCTTCATTCATTTCAAAACTCTTGACAGAGAGACATTGTAGCCTATACCATTTGGCCATATTTTTGTATGGAAAAGATAGTTAAACAATTGAAGATGTGCCTAATTCAATTAAACTGAGTAAGCTATGTGCTATATATCTGGAGTTACAAGGTGATTTGACCATCTAAAAAACATCTCCATTGTCTCATGTCTTCCCCCATCACTCACAGTAGGTTATCTCTTAAGATGGTATAGGCCTAAAAGGGAGAATATCTGGTTTAATTGATGCTGCATTAAGCCGTCAGTGTATAAAGCCTAGGACTAGGCTATTTCTTTAACAAAATATAGGCTATAGGCTACTATTGAATCAATAGCCATACGGTTTCCAACGCGAACAGTGTTGCTCAGAAACATAATGACACCTAGCCATCACTCATCCATGTGACGAGCAAAACAGGCGGGGATGTTTTCTGGACTCTGATGCTGCTGGCGGTTGAGGTGGTCGGTCAATCACCTGCAGCCGCGGGGATTTTCCTGAGAACATGAACATGGCGGCACCTGAAGGGAAGCGGGAAACATTTCACATCCTGTTGCTTCCCGGCACATAGCGCCAAAGAACGCGCAGCGAACGTAGTACTAAACTCAACCAGATGTGCAAGTGAAAGAGACAGGGCCTCTTTTACTCCGCCTGGCCTCGGCTCGTGTAAATAGGGATGGTGTTTAAAAAGTGCCTTTACATGTGATTTTCTTATTTTTAGAAATACTTACAACGACGCATGCCTATATGACGCACCACGGTGGGCCCAGTTCAACATCACCACACACACCACAGGTGACTAAAGGAAGTATGAATGTTTGAGAAGTTTAATGAACAAATATTTTCCGAATGACTCTAGAAAGTAACGTAGTTAGTTATAATATTGATTCCTACTGTAAGGTTATGTAAGCTTACATCTTTCTCCTTATGAACAAATGCCCTGTATGAAAATCTTTTCCCTCTGGCAGAGAAGCAGACATTTCGAAAGCAAATGAGCCAGGTCCAAAAGCACATCTGTTAATGCTATGCCTGTGGGATAACTGCTGAATATGCAGAAGAGTGGGCCAGTGCTTGTTGGAACACATGTCCTCTATGATTTTCACTTACTTGCTCTCATAGCTCTTGTTTCTGTCAAAAGCCTAACTGAAATAGGCTAATAGGCTAACAGTTGTAAAACGTAGCAGGCTTAGGCCTACATTTTTCTAATATCCAAAATGTGTTAGTAGGCTAGTCGATGATGAAACGTAGTTTTCATTTCGGACTTCTTTATTTGATAGAAATCTCTATGAAGATATAAAAAATATTTACCGGTATGTCAAGCAAGGTGTCACACACACACACACACACACACACACACACACACACACACACACACACACACACACACACACACACACATACACACACACACACACACACACACACACACACACACACTCACACACACACACACACACACACACACACACACACACACACACACACTCACTGAGAGGGAGAGAGAAACCTGACAAACAATGGCTATTTGTCTTTTCTAATGAAAAGCTTCCCATTTTCTACAGTCCTATGCAGTAAGCACACTTGTGAATTTGCACAGACATGCTGTGTGAGTAAATGTGAGGGGAGTGTGCCAGTGTGGAGCTACTTGTGACAGTAGTCTCGTTGTGCTATGCGGTAAAGGCTGCCTGTGCCTGGTACAGCTGGCGTGCTCCTGCTGGGCTCATGCAATCTGTACCTATCTCATTGCTGAGGAGACAGTGCAACCTATTGGTAGCACTGTGCAATGGCTTTTGACACAACTGAAAGATACATTTCACAACGCCTGAGCACAGTAAATGTGCGTTTTTTCGAAGTTATGTCGATTTGCCACGACTGATTTGAGGATCTCTGTATAACATGAAGAAGGTGAAAGAAATGTACTGAAAATTATAAAGCTTAAATAGTGTCAAGTTTTTCAACAAACATTAGAGACACTGGTATTTGCGGGTAAAATTGGGTCAGTTCTGCTCTTTGTTTGCTACTAAAGCATTCAATCTACTTTTCTTTACATCATTTGTTTACCTTTCTGTTTTTGACACGGATCCTAATGATACAACCATTGGGCGGTAGGCCTATAAAGATAACGCTTCCTTATGGGCACTCATTTTGGTGTACACCCCAAAAGCATTGAAGGGTTAAATTAAACCCTTAATTAAAGTAGGCCTAAATAAATAGCCCATTTTCATGTAAAGGGTTTTGTGTTGCCTCCTTGCTTTGCTTTACCTGACCTCATCTACATACTGTAGTCCACAACACCTTCCCTCTTATCTCTTCTCTCCACTCACTGTTCAGGAACTCTGCCCTCTAGTAATGTTCATTCTGTGCTTTTCACAACTACTGTGATCTATCCCTTCCCCCTATATGCCTCCCACAAGAAATATGTGAAATGGGAAGACTGGGGGCAGGATCCACACACACACACACACACACACACACACACACACACACACACACCTCCTCCTGCACCTCCCACTTCCAGGTGGCTTCCTCTGCACCCCCACCATCCCTTTCATCATCCCTCTGCTCTCCTCCCTGCCTCTCTCTCTCTCTCTCTCTCTCTCTCTCTCAGGCTGGATGGTGGAGTGTTGGTCCATGCGATGGTTAATAATTCAGTGTCAGCCGTGCAGTGCACACAGGTCTGCATGCAGCAAATCGCAGCCTCGCTCCTGCAGTCTGTGCTTTGACAGCTGCACCGTGAGGAGATAGAGGGAGAGAGAGAGGGAGAGAGAGAGAGAGAGAGGGAGGGAGAGAGCTAGCTCAGCGTACTGCAGAGCACACACTTTCTCACAGACAAGCTCACAGAGAAAAGGGAATACTAAAGAGGTGGGTACTGCATGCTCCATTTTGCTTTCCTTATGGTAGTTAGATCTCTCAGATCGCCTCTCTCTCTCATTCTCTTTTTTTTACTCCACACACACTCTCTCTCTCTGTCTCTTTCTCTGTCTCTTTCGCTCTCTCTCTCTCTCTCTCTCACACACACACACACACACACACACACACAAATACTCTCTCTCTCCCCTCACCCTCCCCAACTCTCCCAGTCATTCTCTCATCCCCCCTCCTCTCACCTCACAACCTCATATCTCAGGAGTGCAGCACCCTCGCCACCTCTCTCTATCTACTGCAGGATTTTTTCCCTCTCCCATCAGTTTTCATTTTTAAAGCCCAGGACTAACACCTCCTCCAGCCTCTTGCTCATCTTCTTCCTCTTGATCTTCTCATTTAGATTGTTGTGTTTGTCCAGCCACTTCTTGTCTGGACGCTGGCTTTAGGGTGAGTGGAGAGATAGATAGAAGAAGAAGAAGAAGAATAAGGGCCAGCATGCTGGAGGCTGGGCCGAGGAAGGTGCCGAGATGGCCGCAGTGGAGGCAGCTGCTTCCCGCCGCCTCCCTATGGATGCTGCTGCTGCTGCCGCTGCTGCTGCTGGGGCCGACGGGCGGCGAGGCCAAGCGCCCGCCCAAGATCCCCCGCTGCCCCGCTACCTGCTCCTGCACCAAGGACAGCGCTTTCTGCGTGGACACCAAGGCCATCCCCAAGAGCTTCCCCCCGGGGATCATCTCCCTGTGAGTACACACCGCACCTGCCCCAGCACCAGAGCCCTCTGTGTGCTGCTGCTGCTGCTGCTGCTGCTGCTGGGAGAGCCCAGGGCTTTGGCTGTGTTCACATAACACTGGGGAGCTGAGAGCTGTTAAAGTACTTAAGGGTATTTATTCTTAGGGAAGGGAGGACAGCAGAGCTACTGATAAAAGGCTAGATGAGATGTGCGCTGCTGCACTTACTTAATGTGTACTGCTGCACTGTGAGCGTGTGCCAACTCAAGTATTTGCCGTATGTGGAAGTACATCCCTTTGGTTACATTAGAATGTTGCTCTTGTAGTTCATGTATATATCAGATATGTGCGATGCGGGGGGTGAATCATGTTTATCTACCTGAAGTGTATGTAACCAGTAAAACCATAATATATCTTACATTATTCTTTGCTTTTGATAAAGTCACTGACCCAGTAAATCCAACATATCTGTCCATACGAGACAATACAAAGAGAGAATGCCAATGACATGTTTTCTGATGGAATAGATGTCTCTTGGATTTCTTTGTTACATAAGGCATTGACGAAGGGTTGGGACTGACGTTGTCACGTCCTACTTGCTCTGTAAACCATGTCCAGTCTAGCGTGCTGTCTGCCGAAAAATATCGATCAGATTTTCTGCAGGAGCTGAAAAAGTGTTACTTTCAAGAATCCTTTTAGGACTCTGGACTCTGTTAATGTACTCTGCCAAACCACATCAAACAGCGTGATCTCAGATGAAACATTTTCCTGAGTTGAATAGTTTCATTCAGAGACCACCAGTGTGCTTCTGTTCTCTAGAGAACAGTTCGACACTTGGTACCTTGGCTCACATGATTATTCGCTAACTTTTAAACGCCAACACAATGTAGAGCAGTGCACTGCTTGTCACATATAATCCAGACCATACAATGTAGTTGCTCTGACACATAACAAATGAAGTGCTTTGTATGGCAGGGACTGAGAAATGAGTGAAAGAGCTTGGGTTAAGATATGCAGCAGACAGACGTGTTTTATATGGGAAGCCTGCACCACAGCAACAATCCCGACCACTTCTGTGTCCTTCCCTGTGTTGTGACGGACCACTCCAGTGAGCTCAGCTCTGGCTCGCTCATAAAAGATGAGAGATGGGCTCTCTGAATCCCTCTGCCGCAGACCTCTCTGTATTCTTGGAATGAAGTCAGCGAGCTGCTTTGGCTCTGGTTAGAAAGAGAGAGTGCATCGATTGGACCCCACGTACGGGACGAGCGTTGGGACTCTGGGGAGATGTAGTTGTAGCACACAACTACATAGGCCCTCTCCAGCCTACTAATTGGCACCAAGGGACAGTCTGTTCAATCTGATTTTTTTATAAACAGCCTAGGAAGCAAATTTAAACCCTAAAATCAGAATTAATTTGAATAAGCTATTTCTAGGAACAAATGAAAAGCACCAATGCAGAGTAGAACACACAAGTGTGTGCGTATGTATGGGTTCCAGAACTGCAGGATCAATTACATAATTAGTTTAACTAAAGCACCGTAATGTGGATATGGCCTCTTTTTTGCTCCAAGAATTCTTGTGATGGCAAGACAAAGAGTGTGTGTGTGTCCCAGTTTCTGAAGATTAAATGATCCACGAAACTGAAATAGCCAGCGGGAATCAGTGCAAGCTAGGCAGGTAATCACTTAAGAGGTCACATGCCGAATGACCCCGTATAGATGGGTCAATATATAGATATTGTGGACAAACTGTGTGCACACAGACATTTCAGTCCCGGTCTGCTGCAAATTTAAGAACTGAATAGCATTTTTCAATGCTCTAGAATGTATTCTTTGTTAGCTTCAGTTTTGTTAAGCGCATAGGTAGAGATAAGATATGGCATCCAATCATTGTTTGGTAGGATTGTAGGAAAAATATTTGAATAGATAGATTTAAGTGAGATCTTGGTGCTGGTAACGAAGTTAAAGGAACCGTATGTAAGAAATGTATTTCAATTAATCATAAATGGCCCTGATATGTCACTAGACATTAAGAAATCATGCTGATTTCAAATACTTATATCACTGACAACAGTAGTACGGCCAGGATATTGTCATTAAAAAAGTGAAGTTGCAGCTCTCAACTGATATTGATGTTAACATATTATGTCTTTTGGTCTGATGCGCCATGCTCCACCTATCTACTAATCAAAAAGTCAGTGGTGTTTCGGTATCCGGGTTGCCAACTTCGACTCAGGGGGAGGGGAGGGGATACACCGCCCTACAACATTTTGAAAGTGATTGCAGTACCGGTTTTGGCCAAAATCCTACATGCAGTTCCTTTAAAGAGACCCTATGCAACTTTCTCATAGTCATAAAATCGCATAGAAATCGTTGTTTTGCCTGACCAGTTTTATTGAAAACAGTAATATCTCCTCCCGCCCCCAGTGTCCCTATCCGCTATTGCAACTTTGCAGTTTGTTCAGGAGGCAATCGCTCCTTGTTTACATCTGGAAGGCTGAGACACGTAAGGAACAAGAAGAACCACGCTTGCAATTTATATATTTATATACAGTATATAGAAATATACACGCTAAAGCTCTGCAGAGAAATATGCAAGCATAAAACGAGCGAAAACGAAAAACGAAACCGAAACCAGAGATGAAATCGCCAATCCTGCATAGTTTCTCTTTAAGAATGATGATGAAGATGAGGAAGATTATGGTGGTGACAACGACGGTGAAGATAATGGTGGTGGTGGTGGTGGTGGTGGTGATGATGATGATGGTTGACTCTCTGTTTCTCAGGACGATGGTGAACGCTGCCTTCAGTACGATTCCAGAGGGAGCATTCTCTCACTTGCACCTGCTCCAGTTCCTGTAAGTCTTCCTGACATCCCTCCTTCCTTGACTTCTGTGTGTCTCTCTTCCTAAATCCCCTGTTTGCCTCCAAATGCTGCCTGCACAGTTAAATGTTTCATTTCAAAAGTTGATTTGCCCCAGGGATTCCTTGAACAGGATATTTCAATCTCAATGGGTTCAATAAAGAATAAGTTGATAAACACTTCTGTGCGCACCTCCTGTCAGGGACCTTTGGAGTGCCATAGTTAAAGGCACTATGTTTCGGTGGCACTGAAAGGCCACACCTCAATGACAAATAGGACAACACAATAGCAAATCAAAAATCACAAAGGCAAATTACAAAGCACAACAGTGAATCAGAAATCACAAAGGCAAATCTCAAATCACAACAGCAAATCAAATCACAAAACTCCATGGTAAGAAGGAGGGTATCACAACGGTAAAAAAGTTGTGAGTTTTGATTTGCTATTGTGTTTTGCCTTTTGTGATTTTTGATTTGCTATGGTGTTTTGTGATTTGCTATTCTGATTTCCTATTTGTCGTTGTGTTTAGAAATATCAATAGAATGTGAAGACAATGGTTTTGAAGTAATGTCCAAATTACCCATGCTCTGTTTTGCCTATCCACTGTTAGCATGCAAAACAGCTAGCGTCTGTTATGATTTCTCTGTGTACCACATCAGGCTGTATTAAATACAATGTAAGTTAATGGAAGAGTGTTGTGGCTGCACTCAAGACAACTTGAAGTCTATGGGACTCCACATAGTACCTTTAACCTTTAACCTTTAACCTTTAACCTTAACCTCTGGTGCTCTGTGTACTCTGGCTCTGTATCAGTGACAGTGTCAGTGTCGTGTCCCAGCCAGAGTCAACGTCATCTGCCATTACGAACTCCCATCGCCCCCTCAAACAATGGGCTGTCTGTTCACTGTCCACATGGATCATTGAGAGGCTCAGTGTGTTTGTGTGTGTGTGTGTGTGTGTGTACCTTTGCCACTGTGTTTTTTTCATAGTGTACTTGCCATTCTGACGCTGGTCAGTCATACTCTTGTCCACTCTGCTGTAGATAGCCAGATATATTCCTATGCTCCTGGGTCATACAATGCATCTGCACCATTTACCTCAAAATACTTTTCAAAAGTTTTTTAACATTTTTTTGTAATGTTTTTCTCCAACCCTGTGAGACATCGTTTGAAGAGTTAGAGCTCCTTGAACTCACACTACACTGCATTCTTTGCAGATGTGATTTGCATAAATCTCATAAAGTGTGTTAGACCATGCGAGCGCAGCGCTGCTCTGCTCTGCTCAGTGCTCTCTCCCGAGGGACTGCATTGCGATTTCTTTTACAGGGAAAGAGGGAAACAGAAGCTGACATAACCACTCCCTTTTTCATTAGAAAACGAGTCCCCTTTGTAAGCAGACAAGGCAATAATCGGGACTGTACATGAAAGCTCATGTACCAGTTATCGGAGGGGTCATTTTCTGCACCGCATCTACTGTTGCTGGAAATATCAGTGTGACACCTGTTTACACTCTGCACACACTGTTAGCGCTCATATAAACAAGAAACAAGAAACCCAAGATTGACTCCCTCTCCCTCTCCCCCCTCTCTCTCTCTCTCTCTCTCCCTCCCTCTCTCCCTTATGTCTGCAGATTATTGAACTCAAACACATTTTCTTTGATTGCTGATGATGCCTTTGCTGGTCTATCACATTTGCAATATCTGTAAGTAAGACATATTTCTCCTTTACTTCCTTTATTAAGTATCTTCACTCACTAAATGCATCTTAGCGTACTCAGTTTTGTTTCAGGTGTGCATATATATGATGTGGAATTGTTTAAAATTAACTGTTTATTAAATATCTGAGAGAAAGTAATGTCTCCATCCATGATGTTATATGTATTTCTGCTTGCATTCACAAACAAGAAGGTTGTATAGAACACTGATCAGGGGTATCTCCAGCTTGCTGTTACCAGCACTCCCCCCTCTCCACTCTGGTGAGCTAAGCAATCCCAAGGTGGCCATTTTGTTCACTGGCTTGAGTATGAAGTACAGCCAATGACCTGAGTTGAGGATCACAGATGAACGATGTGCCGAACGACTGCATCAGACCTTTGGTGACATATTAGATCCGTTTGAAACCTGTTTGAGACCTGTTTGAGGCTCGGCTGGCAATTTGGTTTCGGTGCTTGGGGTGGCACACAAGCTTAGCTTAGTGCGGGCGACTTGGCTTGGCACAGGCTCGCGCTGTTGCCCTGCTCTGGGATGCGGCAGTGCTGCCAGCTCTGTCTGGGTGACTCCCCTCTGAGCATGCTGATGAGCTCCGCTCCCTCACATCGGAGGCGGCCCGACACCAGCAGCTCCCTCCAACCACCTCCATCACCTCATGCACACAAGGCCTCCTCACATTGGCAGAAATTGAATGGGGAATAGGAGATTTGGTGTGATGGCCCATTGGCCATTATGGTTCATAATAGCCGTGCCGAACTTGTAATGAGAGCCATTACAACTTGTAAAATGATTATCAAAATAGCCAGCCAGCAACTCCCAATCTCTTCAATTTCACCATTCCTAAACACAAACAGTCCCTTAGCACAGAAACGGATATTTGAGATTGTGATTTTCTTCTTGTTTGTTTGTCAGAGGCTAGCCTTCTGGATAGACAGGGAGCCTATACAGAGAGCTTACTGCTGTTGCTGTGTGTGTCTTTAAATGTGTTTGTGAGGCTCTCTGTAGACATGGGCATGTGTGTACTGTACCCCCATGTTTATAAAACTGCCACCGTTGCAGCACTCTCATTATCCCTGCGCTCACAATTACCTTCTCTTCTGCTCTCACCTCATTACACATAATTCAATAGCTCCGAGCAGAAAGATAATCAATAGATGGCACAGGAGAGAGCATTGTTTTTTTTTCCTAAGTGCTGCGGGTGTTTGTGGGATTGTGGGATGTTTCCGCCTGTTTGCTTACGCCTGCACTGTCTAAGGGGATGCATAGAATCTAATCTGCCCAGCCCTTTGTGCGTGCTAGGCCTTTTTCATCTGCCTTGGCACCAGTGCCAGTCCTCTGCCAGTTTGTGTAGGGGTCATTTCACCTGCAGTGGTTGGAGATGTTTGAGGGGATATGTTTCAATAATTAGCACATTATTGATTAACACCGATTACACATTTAGTAATTAAACATTTAACACTAAATGCTGGAAATTAGTTTGGCTGCATTGTGTAGGACTATTGTATTGAGTATCTTGTGTATTGGATATTCATGTGTGTTCAGTGCTTTTCCACCTCATCTGACCTCTATCACCATCAAGGTCATAGCTGGTCTAACCCTTGGGTCTGTGGCCATTAAAGCTGTTTAAGATGCAAGTGCCATCGCAGGGCGGCTCAATGGCTGCTTGTGTTCCAGTGGCAACGAGGGGAGGCAGGAAAGAGCTTTTAGCGGAAATGAATGTACGAGCATTAGAGTCCTACCCCCACCAACCCCATGTTATTAAGCTGAAAGGTTTAACAAGAAAAATGTAACGCGCGTGGAGAGGGTGCGTGTGGCCCGTCTGCCTCAGCCTGCAATCCATCTCCCACATCTTAATTGGATCTAACAGGCCAGTGACCCCCATATCTGTCAGAGATGAGCTGGGGAATTCGGTCGTCTTCTCAGAGAGTTAAATTAAAGAGAGACCCAAGGCAGAGAGATTCAGAAGAGAATTAATGTTCTTATCGATAAAACCATGTCCTTCTAGGGTACATTTACATTCATCTCTGCCTGACTGCTTCAGCGTATGTCTTTCTTTCTTTCCCCACAGGTTCATTGAAAATAATGACATCCAGTCGCTGTCAAAGCATACATTCAGAGGACTAAAATCCCTAACGCATTTGTGCGTATATATATTTATATATTCCCTTGGATTGTATGTCCATGTTATGAAAATAATTGTGGTAATAGCAATTCAGTTCACATAATGATAGCCATTTCTTGTCTCTGTCAGATCTCTTTCCAATAATAATCTACAGGGTCTTCCTCGGGAACTCTTCAAGTATCTTGATATCCTCACAGACTTGTAAGTAGTCTTTGTAATCGTACGACAATAGCATCTTTGTCAAAGTGAGTCACTGAGTCTTTCACAGATCTTTTTTCATTAAAACAAATTATGAAGAAAACAAGTACATGGCACATCATTGCTGCTGCCATGAAATCCTTCCACCCATATGGCATACCTCTTACACAACAGATTAAAAAAAAGATTTTGGTTACAGTTAATCACTCCTTATAAAACAGTTGAGTGAAATGACAGAATGATGAACTGACAACTGAATGATTCATGAAGCCCCCGCCTCCCCTCCACTGCCCCTCCCCAGAGACCTGCGCGGTAACGCGTTCCGCTGCGACTGCAAGATCAAATGGCTGGTGGACTGGATGGAGAAGACCAACACGTCTGTGCCAGCCATCTACTGCGCCAGCCCCTTCGAGTTCCAGGGCCGCCGCATCCACGACCTCACCCCGCGGGACTTCAACTGCATCAGCGCAGGTCACACTTAGTGGAGCTACATTGTGTGTTACTACTAGATAGATAGATAGATAGATAGATAGATAGATAGATAGATACTTTATTGATCCCCAAGGGGAAATTCAAGAACAGGGGCTACTAACAGGGGCACTAGTAAATATTTTGGGCCGTATGAGAGAATATAATATTAGGTCTCCCCAATGATGATAATGTTTTAATGTTGTTTTGATATGGTGTAACTCTGATTAGTAAATCTAACGCATGTTTATACAGCCAAATAGATAACCTAATGTCCTGTTGCCTCTACTAACTCTGGGCCAGAATGCACCAAGAGCAGCATAGAAAAGCTGTACCACTCAATGCAAGACCTGCATCATATGTATTAAATCAATGTTACTGATAGATTACTGAGTGAATCATATTTAACACATCAGTTGGCAGTGCCTTTATCGTTATAGTGGCACATGCCACTAAGTAAAACCAATTATTATAATAGGCTACATTGTTCAGTAGGAGGCTACTAAAGTACAATTGCTGGTAACACACACTTCATACTGTGTTCCTCCCCCCCCCCCCCCCCCCCCCCATATGACAGACTTTGCTGTGTACGAGACCTTCCCCTTCCAGTCCCTGTCTGTGGAGTCCTATGAGTTTGGTGGAGACCAGTATGTGGTGTTTGCTCAGCCCAACACTGGAATTTGCACAGTATTTGTGTGGGATCACGTGGAGATGGTTTTCAGGAAGTACAACAACATTACATGTAAGTAGATATTAGATAGATAGATAATTTATTTATTCCGAGGGTGTTACGCCCCACCCTTAGTTGGTCCCATGGGGCAAGCAAGCAACAGCCTGCCACATCTAAGTAGATCGACAGATCTATGCTTTATTTATTCTGAGGGAAATTTAGGAGTGCAATTGTCATACATTACTTAGATGCTGCTATTTCACTTGAAGATAAAGTATCTAAGACTTGGGGGCGCTGTGGCGCAGCAGGCTACAGCGCCCGTACCATGTACGGGTCTGAGTACCCACGGGGACCCAGGTTCAAATCCAGCCTGCGGTCATATCCCGACCCCACCCCATCTCTTTCTCCCACTTACTTCCTGTCTAATCTTCACTGTCCTGTATCAATAAAGGCAAAAAGGCCAAAAAAAAAGACTAAGACTTTCCATTCCAAGAGAATTCACCACTGCCCAAAAGGACTTTCAGTAAGAGTTTTCTTTTAGTTGTTTTTGATCTGCAGCCTGTACTGTGTTTTGTGATTTTGTTTGTAAACACCAGGAGTCTGTGGCTCCCCAGGTCCTTGCTCTCGTCTCCTCAGGGCACCCACTGAAAGTGACAGTGTGTGCAACAGCCGGCGCTGGCTCTGCCCTGTCTTTTATTGATGTAGTTGCTCTTAGACTAATGGATGTGGCCTGAGACTGACTGAGTGACTGAGTGAGTGACTGACTGAAAGCAGTGGCTGGTCTCTGTGGGAGTGCTACACCAAGAGCACAGAGAGGAGAGGGAGGAGACATCTTACTCGACCGCACAGAGCTACTACATCACTTCCCTTAGACCACGGGAGAGACTGAGTAGCATAATGTATCTCTCTGAGAAGAGATCGTTGCACGACTTCCTCCTCTTAGTGCAGCGGCTATTTTGGGAGGGCAACAGATAGTAGTACAGCGAAGCACAAGTTTCTTTTGGTAGGATTTACCTCTCAGTTTAATCAATAATTGATATCGTCCCAGAGCTCTGCGGTTCTTCCTCTGTATGGGTTTTTCTTCCTGATTACTCTGGGTAGATTTGTCATGTGAATATTGCAGCGTGTTGTTTTTATATTTCCCAGCTCGATCAGCGGTCTACTGCAAGCCCGTGGTTATCAACAACACTCTCTACATGGTGGTAGCCCAGCTTTTTGGAGGATCCCACATATACAAGTGAGCTTATCGGCCTACTTGGTTTTGAGAACACGATTCTCCAACTCTGTCACAGTGAATGAGTTGTCAACTACAGATCCTCACTCCCATATTACAATGTTAAAAAAAAATTAAGAAAGTGAAAAAAGACAATTCCATGCAGGAGAGATATTATTACTCTCTACTTTATTATATTATTAGAATGTGAATGTTGTAGTTTATTCTTTTTGCACCATTTTGTTTGCAGATGGGAGGAAGGCCCTCTAAGATTTGTGAAGATCCAAGATATTGACACAACCCGTGTCCGTAAGCCTAACTTTGTGGAGACCTTCCAGATAGAGGGGGATTGGTACTTTGCTGTGGTGGACAGCTCCAAGGCAGGCTCGACCAGCATCTATCGCTGGAACAGCAACGGCTTTTACTCCCATCAGTCCTTGCACCCCTGGCACCGCGACACCCATGTGGAGTTCCTGGAGGTGGAGGGCAAGCCGCGGCTTATCCTCTCCAGCGCCTCGCAGCCCCCGGTGGTCTACCAGTGGAATCGCAGCCAGCGCCAGTTCGCCTTCTACTCGCAGATCGCCGACACGGCCGACGTGCAGATGGTCAAGCACTTCTGGATCCGCAAGGTGCTCTACCTGTGCCTCACGCGCTTCATCGGCGACTCCAAGATCCTGCGCTGGGAGGGACAGCGCTTCGTGGAGATCCAGACGCTGCCGTCGCGCGGCTCCATGGCGGTCTACCCGTTCAGCGTGGGCCTGAGGCAGTACCTCCTGCTGGGCAGCGACTACTCCTTCTCTCGGGTGTACCTGTGGGACGACCTCACTCAGCGCTACCAGCCCTTCCAGGAGCTCAACTTGCTCGCCCCGCGGGCCTTCAGCCTCATCAACGTGGACAACAAGGACATCCTGCTGGCCGCTAGCTTCAAGGGAAAGACCCTGGCGTACCAACACCTAGTGGTGGACCTGAGTGCAAAGTAATATGTTGCTCTGAAATTAGCTGCTGCTGCTTGTGTATAAGCAAAACTTCATGAATGCCAGAGGTTTTTTTTAAATGTGGATTCCCAAAGATATCAGAATAGGCAGGTTTACATATAACATGGGTCATTTTTATTTCATAAGTGTGGAATTTTTAGTCATAAGTAAGTTACAGTGATAGATGAGGGCCGCAAACATTGAACACTTTTAAAAAATGTCCACCAAAATGTAACACTCTAAACCTGAAATTACAACCTATAAAGTTCATGTTTTCTTTGAATGGTGAGAAAATATATGCAGGATATTCTCTTGTTCCTCTACTTTGATCAGCTGTATATGTTGTAGTGAGCAAAGATTATAAATATAGCATAACCTATGATCAATGTTTTTTCATCCAAATGAAATGGTCCTACCGGTATTTGGACATTTTACTTTGCATTGTTGAAAGATACCATTTAATACATTTCACTCGAGTATAGGCTTCTGTACATGTTTGGAAGTACATCTGTCATGATTTTCAGCCGATCTTTGAAAACTAACATTTTAGTAGATATAGGTGACATTTTAATAGTGACTAATTAAAAATGCACCTGAATGTCCTGCTCAGGTGTGTAGGAATAAAGTTAGAGGTGTATCTTACAGCTACGTAGTCCTTCAAACTGCCCAAGCTCACACACTTTCGAACTTGAATACACAAACATGTAACATGGTAAAATGGACTGGTTACCTTCACACAACGCTGTATACATTCTTAACATGAGTTTGAAAGTCTGAAAGCATCGTCAGTATCCGGAACTCCTCTTCTTGGGGAGAAAGGACACATACCATTGGAATGCTCATTGTCTTCTGTTGTGGCTCTTGCCAACTATTTATATTGATTTTAAAAGCATGTAGCTATTAGATGCAGTGCTATCACTGGTTTAATGACTGTTACAGGAGATTAGATATGGTCATTTTTACTAACATTCATTTACCAAGTGCTCAAATGACCAAATATATAAAGGTCTATTTTGGATTATGCCTAACATGTAATGGAAATATTTCATCAATATACTGTGATCTGCATGCATGGCTTAAATGATATATGCTGTCAGAATACAATTTTGAAAGACCCATTTGAGCTGAAGGAAATTACTTTATTGTACCATCACACTTTTCTTTGGTTTCCACACTTACAAAAAAGAAGTAACAAGCAATATGTCTTTAAAAGTCTAAAGACAAATGTGTATTATTTGTTTTGCTCTTTGTTCTTTGAGGTGGTTAGTAGTTTGACATTAGTGCAGTTTATTGGCTGTATGTTGATAGAGCACTCTCACCAAGCATTTTAGTGTATGCGAGTGAATGTGTAGTATGGAAATGTTTGCAGTTTTTTCTGTCTGGAATGAAGACTGTTTTCAGAATATTTTTGGTGAAGAGTATTTTCAGACTATTTTTGATGCCAGTTAATGTAGTGAAACTATTTGTGGCTTAATGTGGTTTCTTTGCATAGAATGACACATTAATCTTAATTCCACTTTGAACAAACACATTTGCCTTCATTGTGTATCATCATAAGGCACATACTGTATGGTTTTTTTTGCCTTAAAAAAGCACCGTGCTTTGTGAAAGTTTTGGATGACCTAGAATCTTACGTATGGAGATGTGACAGTTGCCAAATTTTGCTTGGAAAACACATTAGGCTGCCCTAATAAGTATATACAGTAGTTCCACCGCACGGCTACATGTGTAAGAGAAGGACATACTGGAGCACACAGATGGTCAAAATGGTTAATAAGAAAGTTGCGTAAAAGCTGGACAAATGTTTTGATCTAAGACTGCATCCTCATCAGAGTCGTCATCATCAGACAGGAGAAGATTTAATCATACATTGAAACATTAGTCCAGTCTTCATGCACCTTTTTAATTCTGGTGCCAGTTCTCTCTTATATTTGAATATTATCCAGTTTTGGTCCACCAAACCTCCATTCTAGGAATACGCTGGCCAAAGTTAGGGGAGAGTGGGAAGCAAAATTCAGGGAAACTGCACAAATTGGGAATTCTATGTGAATATGCAACTGTGCAAGAAAATGAATAGCTTCCCCTTGGAATTATACGGATCAGTTTTTTGGCATTAAAGAGAGGAACACTGATATGTGAAACAAGTCTCCTTACACATGTAATGCCTCAAAATATGAAAACAAAACAAAAAAAACCTATATCACATATGAATATGTAAATACTTGAAATGTTCACAGAAATATCAGATAGAACCTTATTATTCCAAGGGGCATGATGATATGCCTATTGTTATTGATATGCCAAACAGACCCTTTGCTAATGCTTAATTTGGTCACATGCTCATATTTACACAATATGCACCTTTGTTGCCCTCCTGCTATATCAGAAAAAAGATGTGTGCAATTTTTGTTCTACTGCAGATTGTTCCATAGATTGTGCCTCTGAAATGCAACAGACCGTGTGTTACATGATATAATTCTGATATAATTTGTCAACTAATAAATTTGTGCTGCACCATGTCATGGCAATGAGTCATTTCTAATACCAAAAACGTGACCAAGGAGGAACATTTGATTATCAAAATAATACCCAAGGGCAAATGGCATTCTTGAATTATAGACTATAGAGGGAATCATGCTTTGGAAATGGTGATCATCAAAAAGAAAAGAAAAAAACAACACACAGGCTTCCTTCACCACACCAAGAGATTGGTATGGTTTTATTTCATTCTCATTGAGCTCAATGCAATTCAAACCAGCTAATAGGCTAACTGAAATAAAACCATGTCAATCTCTTAGTATGGTGAAGGGTATGGTGTTGATGTGGGGTTATTTTAATTCCAAAGGCCAAGGGGACTTTATGAGGGTGCATAGTGTCCTGGATCCATGAAATAACTGGCCTTTAAAAATAAAAAATCAGTCCCCCACATCTTATGACTATCATACAAAAAAAATCAGCAAGATATCTTACTTATTTGCTTAATGTAGTTTTGTAGCTGTAGTTTTGAGGGGTTGTTATTTTTGTGGTTATGTAGTAACTATTACCTAAAGTGTCTGAATAGTAACAGTGTAGTATTTATTGTTACCTAAGCTCTCCTTTGCATTACGGATTGGATGTTATACCTCATTTTGTCAAATCGCTTTCAATAAAATCATCTGCTCAATGAATAGTTAAAAGCACATATGGTTATGGTAATGGTATTGGTGGTATGGTATGGTAATGGTATGGTAATGGTATGATAATGGTATTGGACAAATGCTTTTGTCCAAAGCGAGATATAAATAACAACAATACAATAGTTACATTTAACGGTAAACAATTAAAATAATAATAATAATAACAAATATGCAATTTATTTATATATATAAACAAATCTTTATTACTGCAAGTATCTGCATGGGAAATGAACTGATCATATCTATCCAGCCATACAATATGAATAACAATCTAACTAGTTTTGGAGCAACTGTTGCATGTGGGACCAACTGTACAAGAGAGAAAGGCTGTCTCAACAGAGACATATAGCATCAGCAGGCAAACCTATGCTACAACTTCTGTAACTTAAAAGCAAGAAAAAAGTTAAAAAAAAAAAAAAAAACGTATGATGATGCATTTAATGTTTGTTTGAAGGCATCTCAGATAAGACCAACTAGTCTTTGTAACGTATCTGTAAACAGGTAAATCATCTTACAACTTCTCTAGTGTTCAAACAGAATCTTTGTGAGGAATGCACTTCAACAGATGTTAATAACTGAGTCACCAAACTGGACTTGTCAAGAGCTGTGCGGCCCTAAAATGTCCATGCTATTATAGCATTTGTCAGTATAAAGCTTAACAACTGATCAAATTATGTCCAAAACGTATAAGACCCATTATCCATTTGCCATTTGAGATGCCGGTATAAGAACCCAACTTGGATCTGTTGGCTGTCCAGCAAAGGTTTCCACAGAGCTGCTGTTGGGTGTTACTGAAGCAACAACCATGTTCGAGCCAGAGTTGGGGTCCTCCCTGACTTGGGTATCAGGCTTCGGACTGGATCCATTTTTGCTGTTAGGTCTACACCATGTCTTGACTGTTGTAGGATGCGGCAGAAAGCTATCAAAGCTCTGACGGACAAACCGGTAGGCTTTCGGAGAAAGAGCATAGAGAGTGGTGGAAAAAGATTTCAAAGCTTCAGACATACCGGCAGATTTACTCTTACACTTGGACCTGGTAAGGATTTCTTTGGCAACTCCTCCGAAAGAACCCTCCATTATACCATTACAACTATTAGAAAACAACAACTTCTTTTTCAAATCAGTTGCAAGTGAGGAGAGAGATTTCACTTTTTTTCTCAGTCTTCTCACTCTCTGCTGTTCAATCCTCACTGTCCTTCTGGAAGAAACTAATTTAGTTTTAACATTCAAGAGTTGCGCCTGTAGACGTCCAGGGGAGTTTTGGAGTCCAAGGGAGTTTTGGGGTACCGGATGGCCGTTAATGGCTACTTGTTCCTCAGTTGTAACTGGATCTGCCCTGACAACAAAACTCAAATAGTCATGATCATGGTTGACGATATGAATTTCAGCTGGTACGCCAGCACTGGGATGGCTTATTTTGATATTCAGACTGTTTCTGGTCGTCCGCGGCTTGGGCTTCGAAATGTGGCGTGGGTAAAAAATGGTTGGAACTGCATAGCCAGTAAGGCCTGCTCTGAAATTTGGTTTGAAACAGTCTGGCGCAAAGTGGTCAGAACACAGGGAAGAATATTTAGTTGGGTACCAATCCACTCTGTTAACGTTGCGAATCCATTGCTTCAGCCGTTCTGGGTCACGGAAAGGGAATCTGAGAGGAGAAAAAAGGACACCAAATTCATATCGTTCATACTGTTTCCGTTCATAGTTGTGGTGCTGATATACAGTGCCCTCCAGAAGTATTGGAACACATGCTTAAAGTCAAATATAAAATCATTAATTCTCATTGAGCTCAATGCAATTCAAACAAGCTAATTAGCTAACAGCTAATAACTGACATAAAGCATGCCAAACTCTTAGTATGGTGAAGGGTATAGTGTTGATGTGGGGTTTTTGAATTTCCCCTTGGAGATCAATAAAGTATCTATCTATCTATCTATCTATCTATCTATTTTAATTCAAAAGGCCAAGGGGACTTTATCAGGGTGCATAGTGTCCTGGATCCATGAAATAACTGGCCTTTAAAAATAAAAATAAAAATCCTCTATGGAAATTCAACATGGGCGTTCCAATACTTATGACCCCTGTATTTTAAGGAAAACGTTGATTTATTTACAATACATTATTCATTGACAAAGAAAATTGATGTCCTTCAAGGTTGAATATATCCTCATTGTTTAATTTAAGGCATCACGATTTCCAAATCAATTTCCAAAAGATGATTTGATATTTAACTTTAAGCACGTGTTCCAATACTTTTGGAGGGCACTGTACCTGTACCTTGCAGGCCCACTGCAAGGAGTCCTCAAAAAGTTGAATTTCGTAAAGGGTTAACACAAACAAACTGCCATTGGTGGATAATATTTGAGGGCGGTAACAGGTATGCGATGTTTCTGAGGGTGCAAACAAAAACTGCATTGAAGCTGCTTCAAGGTTTTTTGTTTAGTTGTACAATGAAAGCACAGTTTTATAGTTATCTATGTGTGTTCATTCTAGGCTCCTTTGCTATAATTTTGGTCACTGTTGTCATGACCTATTTGACGTTTTTAGAACACTAAACAGGTTACAGAAGGTGCCTAATGTTATTCCAGATGTGTTGACGTGTATCACTCCTATGATATATTGCTATTGTCAAATTAACGTGCCTGTTTCGAAGCTAACTGGTAGGCTAGTCAAATCAACTAAAACTCGGATATAGTTTGCACCTTCTTATGAAAGAATAGATCTCAGAACAACCACATCTTCTAGTAGCCATAATCTGTAATGGTAAAAATATAACTTTGGCATTAACTTACTTGAAGAAGCTGATTTTAGATGAGCCGCCCGTCCTATTTGAACATTTGACTGCCACACAGCAAGGCATGTTAAAGCATTAACAGAAAGGTTAAACTGCCAAAGAAAAACACGCCTTGATGAAGACCAGTCAACCAAAATGAAACTACGTTACACACATTGTAGTGATACCACAAACTCGAAAGTCATGCCCAATCTGTCTACCCGTCTCTAAAATCTTCAGCGATAATTTACAGAAATACGTATCAAAGAATCGAATAGTGTGAAGTTGTGAAGGGACAACTTGGCTTTTTCTTGTTGTCTTCCGGGAGTAAAGACAACTTCCGGGTCGGTAACGTCTTGATTAAAAATATAACTGACTGGATGTGACCCTTTCTCAAGATGTAAAATTCACTTATCATCCGTCATATTCAGCTGAGTGGACAATTAAAAAAACATCTAGATAACTGAAAAACTGTTGTATCATAATTGATTAAATCAGTCATATGTCATATGTGTAGTTATGTTCCGGGTTAATGGCGTTGTCACATCCGCTATTGCACAGGAGTGGTCAAAACATTTCACTTTCAATCTTCACACTAATCGCAAATGTTAAGGGGTTTGCTCTGTGGACTCGTGAACATATTTAATCTAAAATGGCTATAGGGCTATTTGGATGGTGATTGAAACCTTGACCTACCACTAGCGTTACCTTGGCCCTAGTGGTGTAGCGAGCTAGCTACTAAGGTGAAGAAGGTGTGTGTTTTGCTAACAGTTTTTACAGTTACCGACACTGGACTATGCCAGAGACACTTATATCATTTTTAGTATGTTTGATAGAATATCATTAACGTTAACTTAACGTACAGGTAAACGAGTGTTTGTGATAAATGTTAATGTATATTATTGATATACCCACGTATATCAAACTGCAGGGCAGATAGAAAAGTGGGATGTCAGTCTGTTGTATTGGAATTGTATTGTTGCTGCCGTAAACTAATCTTAGCTTTAATTACAGAACAATGTCGAGTTTACCTCAGTCAAAGGAGGATTGCTCTTCCGAGTTTCCCTCAGACTGGGGAGACGATGCACGTATGGCTTTCCTATTTTCGGCATTCAAAGAGAACAGGGATGTCGACACTACAGATTGGGATGGTAAATTGGACTTCTGGACGCCACTAATTGTAAACCACTGCAGACGTCGGGGCGCAGTCTGTGTAAATTTGCACGAACTGAACGAAAGTTTTCGCCGAAAGGGCAGTTCGCCCCTTGGTTTGGGAGTTGTGCTTCAGTCCATGTACAGGTACTGCATATTATTTTTCACACCCTGCTGCACTGCTTAGCCAAGTCCTTCATAGTTAGTTATCGCAAAAAGAGTATAAAGGGAAGCCAATCTCTGCATCCTTTATCAATTGGTAGGCCTTATATATCACCTAGTAAACTATTTTTGGTATTTTGATGTAAAGGAATGGAAAAGTGCAGAAAGAATCAGAGTTTGCTGCAAATGTGGATTCTGGCTGGCTATCTTGGGGAGTTGGCCTTTTGCTTGTTAAGCCACTGAAGTGGACATTGTCCACCCTTTTGGGCAGTGGACGTGTACCTCTGGAAGAATCTTTTGTCGTGATTGAGTTGGTCAAGGTGAGTGTCACTGCCAATGTTAATTATATCAAACACTGGCAACATGTACTGTTTATATCAAAGATCTATAATATATACATTCAGTAATGTAAGATTGTGTCTTGTGTCTATTGTCCATAGGAAAAGGCGGTGAAGCTCTTGGAGACATATCGGTCCTCTCCATTGGCAGACAGGTGTCTGTTGTCCTTTCAGGAGATGAGAACACTGGCCTCCCATGTTTGCTCAGATGAGACCACCCTATGCTTGGCTCTGCTTCAACTGCAGAGGGACAAGCAGGTGACCGTGTCGCTTCATGAAGGTGAAAAGGTGAGTTGATGAATGTGTTTTAATTCTAGTCGGATCACTGGATAGTGATTGCTCAGGGGATTTCTATGACGGCATGCATGGAAGGTCATTTAATTCCAATGGAGCCTCCGAGCCAGGTGTTTTTGTTGTACCTAGTGAATCAGCATGTTACGATGTTGAAGGATCTTGTAATGTTGAAGTTGTAGAAAGAGTTGCCTGATTGGGCAAACAAGACAGTCAGTGTGGGAGTGAAAATGTAAGGAGCAGAATATAACAGAAGATGCTGTCACAACCTAGATTATGCAAATTATCTGGGTAAAGAGCCTTCCGTGCATAAAGTGGATTATTAAATATAGCTCAGGTATGAAGCTTATTGTTAGTAAAGTCGTCCCCTTAGAATTATAAGGTTCTATCTGACTTTTTTGTCAAAATTGAGTTATTGCCACTTTCTTTTCCTGTGACACCTCGAGTTGAAGATGAGGTGATTCTTGTAGTATGCAATTTTGGACGTTACATCTGAAGAAGATAGAGTTTCACAGTATAACTCTATGGTATACCTCTGTGGAATTCTTAGACTTTGACGCTCAGTATCTCAGAACTACTCAGAACGTACTGTAGATAGAGCCTCAGAATTCTAAGGAGTGTGCAAAGCTACAGTAAATTTGTGTCAGCAGTCATCTTTCTCTCTTTCTCCCCCCCCCCCCCAGCTGGTGAAATTCTCCCAGCCTGGCCAAGGTCGTGTGAGCCCTGTCAGTGATGTGGACCTGGGTATCTACCAGCTGCAGTGCAGTGAGAAGCTGCTAGGGGAGAGAGTGGACGCCCTGGGCAAGGAGGCAGACAAGTAGGCCTTGAAGACCACTTTCACAGCACGCCATACAGACTGTCCAAATTTGTCTCACATTATGCTTGGCCAAGGACAGTTTGCTTTAAACATTCATTCATTCAACACTTATTTATTCTCGGAGGTTCATTGAGGGTAGCTCTCATTTTCAATGAAGCAAAGATAGTTTAAACACAAATCCAGGCCTTTTTTAGTTCTAAGGGAGAGGTCATGCACACCATCCCTTTTAAACTGATGGCAGCTTGTTATTTTGCTTAAAGCAAACACAGTCCTCTGGATTGGTTATGATGAAAAGATGAGGCAGATGATAAACCAAATAAATGCTGTTTGTTTTTGACAGATGCAAAGAGGAGGCCAGGGCTCTACTCAGTGAAGGGAAGAAATCTCAGGTAAGTCATCTGACAGGCCTTGGTTTTGAGACCCATTCAAGATGTAGTCAAGGTCTGAGGAAAATCTGAGCTTTCAGAGGCAATCGACTGCCTAATGAACTGTTAATCTGCAAGTTTGTTGCTCAGCAAGAACTATGTTAATGTGGATGTTAAAAAGATAAGTGGGGGGGGGGGGGAAGTGTATTAGGTAAGTAGGGAAAAGAAGTGTATTAGTAGCATATTAGTCTAGTCCCGGGACAGTGACACTTATATAATATAATTGACAAATGTACGTCGCTTTGTTGAAAAAGCATCTGCCAAATGTGAATGTGAATGTAAACAGCCTTAAATGAGGCATGCACTGTGTCTTGCTCCCTGTGCAGGCTCTGAGGTGCCTTAGGGGGAGGAAGCGTGTGGAGAAACGGGCTGACCGGCTTTATGCCCAGATGGAAACTATAAAGGGTATTCTGGACAGAATAGCCCACTCACAAACAGACCGTCTGGTGAGAAAATAATCACATGCTACAGCCATGTTGAACGATAGATCCTTCTGTACTTTAAATGAATGGATCTCTTTTGTTGAACATTCCACCTGTGATTTTTTTTTATTTTTTTTATCATCAGTCAAGGGTTGTTCACACTAGTAACGTTAACTATAACAGTAATAACAATAGTTTTATGTATTTCTAGCTAATATGAATGACAACATCCACACTGCATACTATAACAATAACAACATGAAGAATGATATTGTTGGGAATAGAGCAATATTCAGAACATGACAGCCAATCAGAATCAATCGAATCACATTAAAGAACATGAGAGAGACTTTCCTTGCTATTGCTCAGTGTGGATGTTCATTGTTGTTGTCAGTGTTGTCTTTATAGTTACTTCTGTGGATGGACCTTTATGCTGCTTCTTAAAATCTGCCCTGAAACCCAGTGTGCTTAATAAGTTCCATTGATGTTCCCCATGCAGTGCATTCATTGAGGATGTTGATTCTGAATGGAAAGCGCATTGATTGATGTACAGTTTTACGTTCATGTTGAGCCCTATAAAACAGTACGCAATACCTGTGTTTGTCACAGGTGATGCAAGCATACCAGGCAGGTGTCGCCGCTCTGCGTCTCTCATTAAAAGATGTGACTGTGGAGAAGGCTGAAAGTTTGGTGGATCAGATCCAGGAGGTAAGACCACCTTGTTTTCTTTTTGTTGTTGTTGTTGTTGTTGTTGTTAGTATGAATATCATTTTTTGTCACCTGTGATTATTTTCCCTCTGATCGTCTGTGCTCTGTGTGCTTAGTTGTGTGATACTCAGGATGAAGTCAACCAGACGCTTGCTGGAGGAGCATTGGACACAAGTATGTGTGCTACTTTAAGGCTTGACCACCACCCTAAGGATTTGTGCATGTCATCTGTAAAAAATTATGAAAAACTGGTATGGCAAAAAAAACGGACTTGAAAAATGAATGTATAATTTTGACAGTGTACTCACAATGTTGGCATAATGGTTTCTGTGTTGTATATGGGGGAAAAGAAATTGTACACACTGAAGCACCACAGAATGATTCTTCGTGCTGTGTTTGTTGTACTCAGTGATGTTGTGTTTGCTCCTGTAGCTGGTGGGGACACCGATGAGTTGGAGGAAGAGCTCAAGTCTCTTTTGGAGGAGTCTGCTCCAGATGGACGAGGGGACCTTCCAGAAGTTCCCTCAGGACCCTTACCATCCGGCAGAGAAAAGAGTGTCCTCAACGACGATTTCTTCAACTCTCTACCCAGTGTACCTGACTCACGGTTAAATATCACAGACGAGGAGCTGGACAGGGAGCTGAGTCGCCTCAACATCTCTGGAGCAGGTTTGATTTTCTCGTCTTGATCTAAGCTCTAGGTAGGGTTTTTTTTTTGTCCCAGGTTGTTGTGAGGTTCATTTGACTTTTTTTGTATAGAAGAGTCTAGGGAAAACGAAAGAGGTTAATATGGCCTGTAGGAACAATCTTGTGGAGTTTTTTTTTTTTTTTTTAACAGTGGCATTGGCTGACTTCTATTACAAATGTCTTGGATTGAAAAGGGATCAAGGCTCACCTCATTGTTCCATTCTGTTACAGAACATTTAGTCATCGTTGTTGTCTGTTTAGTTTAGTGTTGACTGATAATACACTTTTCCTAACAGGTGGGCAGCAGAGAGGACCGATCTCACCACTAAGGAAGCCAGAGCCGGCCCAGTGAAGCACAATGAAATGTATTAGTTAAAGTATTAAGCAATCAAACTACCGTCTATTGTATGTTTTGCAATATGCCTTTATTCATGTTTGTTATGGCATGTTTGTGATCTTTTTTTATTTTAAACTAAACGTTTTAAAAGGGGCCTTTTAAAGTTTGTGAAGTGTTACTCTAATAAATGATTACAATTATGATGCCAAAACAATTGATTCTGTGTGACAGAATCATATCAGTTATTACTGAATAAATTCTATGTAAATGTTAAATGGGATTGTCTCGACTTTGTAATGTGCATATAGATACATCAGATATTATATTATTGGTGTCATACTTATTAGTACATGGTGTAATTTGTATACGGAAAAAAAGGCTTGTTAATCTTTCGTCAAGAAACTTCGAGCTGTAGCGCATGCGCAATTTGCCAATCACATCGGAATGAGATTTTCTTGGCCCATGGCGACACTCCTCTCGGCTTTGAGATGATTCTTACCTGGATCTAATGTTGAAACAATTACTGGATGCACAGATAAGGACATGTTTGGGTATGTAGAACATATATTTGACCAGGGTGGCTATATGACAACATGATAAATATGGAATTACAGCCATCACGCTAACGTGAGCTAATGTGGTAGCATAGATAGCTAACCGTTAGCACTAGCTACGTTACATTTAAACGCTAGCATGCCGCCGGGCTAAACTTTCTCGTGAACCTACAAATTGGGTTATAACGGTAGCTAGCTGCGTGTTTTGGTTTGGGTAGGTTGCTGAATTTCTCTTATAAGACCAAGTGGTGACGTACACATACTCTGTCTGGTTATCTTGTTTAGTTTAAGCATTCAATGTATCAGTTACAATATGTCCATGGATAACAACCTATCTTTAACAGGTTGCTATGCTAATTATGTGACACTGGAGCTCTGTCCCAGTAATTCAAACGAGCTAGCAGCTAACGTTTAACCGGTCTATGGTTTAACCATAGCCTGTCTTGCTGGCAGCTAACCGGCTGGTTAGAATGTAGCAGCACTGGAGGACATGGCTATCTAGACGCACGACAGACACAGGTTATGTAACTTCAGGTTTAAAGCCAGATAGGATGCTGTTCTGACGTTGACGGTAACGTTAAAAGACCGGGGCCTTCGTGTCGCGTTGGACAGTTATTGAAATAGGATACTAAAGCAGATGCATTACGGCAGGTAGATTGCTCTGAGAAGTTACTTCCGTTAACGTTGTGTGTTGACGCAGTTATACCAGAGACACAAATACACTGCTCTCTTGGAAAAGTGATCTAACTTACATTAGTGGCTAGTTTGTAACTTACACTGGATGATTAGATGTTACATTGTAACGATAGGTAACCAAGTTAGGTTGGATAACACATTTCAGGTGTGCATCTTTCGGCTCATGTTCAGCAGTGACGTGTAAGATGTTTGGCAGTTAGCTTCTCACCATATGTTACAACAGGTAATGCTAACCACCACCTACGCAATTTATATTTTACAAGCAGTGGCATCTTTGCCACGTCACGAGTCCACGATCGATGTTGTGTCGCGAATGATTGCATTATCCTCTCCATCATATGTATCCCATCAAGATGAATTTGTAGATGATGTCTTTGTTCGTTTTCTAAATTGGTATATTCTCAAGCTAGTTGCCTATAAAACCTTTACATCAGGACAAATGTATTGTTGAAGTCTGAGTTTGTTATTCCTCTGTCTCATTACAGGTTAGTAATGACGTGCTCCAGAAGTTTCCATGTGCCCCAGCAGGGTTACCGGTAATGTTACTGGAGTCAAATGTCAACACATCGGTTACATTGAATTGATTTGACCAGCTCTCAACAGGATGGGAAAGTAAGTTTCCATTTCAGTGAAAGCAGATGCTGTTTGCTAATGAAGGCATTTTGTCTCACGACATCTTCTCAAGTGCATCTGTTGTATAAAGTGAAATGTAGAGCCCGTTATAATGATGAACTGCCCATTTAATCTTCTCCTCTCCTCTCCTCTCCTCTCCTCTCCTCTTCTTCCCTGCTCTGATCTCCACAGGCTCAGCATATCCTGCCTTTTCCCTGCCTCCTGGCACTTCAGCATATCACCAGTGGTTCTCCCCCGGCTCCTCCTTCCTTCATTCAGACAGCTGATCTTCCTGAGCTTGTTGGCTGGGCTTCTGGGTCTCCTTTACCTGCTGCTGGTCACAGGGAAGGGCCAGTACAGCTGGGTGAGGGAGGATTCCCACATTCACAGGTGAAGGTCTTACATTGGTTGCCACGTCACTTCAGTCTCCGTAAACTTGACAGATTTATGTGGTGTTTGATGATGTCCTGCTTATTCACCTGCTTGTGTGGCACCCCTTGTAACCCTGTAGACATTTGGCCAGAGTGACGGATTTAGAGGTCACAGACACCAGCAACCCAAACCTTAACTACGGGCTGGTGATTGACTGTGGAAGCAGCGGTTCACGGGTGTTTGTCTATTGCTGGCCGCGGCACAACGGCAACCCACACGACCTGCTAGACATCCGTCAGATGAGAGACCAGCATAGGAAGCCTGTGGTCATGAAGATTAAACCAGGTGAGCTATTCTCACTGCGACTTGTAATAATTTAGTTGTAAGCCGTGGTGCATCATTGGTGTTGAATTTTAACATGTTCCTCTGAGGAGAACACTCAGGGTTTTATTGATTGTTTCTAACATCTTTTTTTTTCATTCTGTGACCTGCTGTTGTAACCCTCTGATGTTTGCGCACTGACAGGTATCTCTGAACTTGCTACCACACCAGAGAAGGCCAGTGACTACATTTATCCTTTACTCAGCTTTGCGGCACAACACATCCCAAAGTTTAAGCATCAGGAGACGCCTCTGTACATCCTCTGCACCGCGGGAATGAGAGTGCTGCCTGAGAGGTACTCACCGCATGAGAGACAATAATTGCAAAATGTTTTCATCAAGTGTTCCATTAGAAAGCATATCCATTTGCATGCAAGACCACAAAATGCACTAGTCCACAGAGAAGGCTCAGTCAAAGAGAAGCCAGAGAATACTTATCTCGTCACATGATGTGTGACCTGGAGTTGAGCTAAACAATGTTCGTATGGCATCAGATTATCCAGAAATGAATAGATGTTTTCCCACAAGCCTGAGCAAACAGTAGCATTAACTCTACTGCTACCATTACTTCCTTTGATGGGCTTGCTGTATTTTGTGAATTGGAGCCTTGCCAGTAATGTTATCCTCTCTACACGGAAGAGTACAGATGCCACATACTTTGATGAATATCTGTAGAATCCTCTCACCTACTCTTCTGACTTGGTAGGCAGGTTGCTCTCTGTGAAATGTGGCATTTTAAAAAGGGACTCTAAGCTTTTGGTGAGGCAAATATGGAGTGGTTTCAGTGTTAGGAAGTTTGTGAAGAATGACTTTGTTGATGCCTAAAGTTGTGAATGGTGTTTCCATGTTCAGTCAGCAGGAGGCGATCTTGGAGGATCTGCGGACGGACATCCCTGTGCATTTTAACTTCCTGTTCTCAGACTCCCATGTCGAGGTCATCTCTGGGAAACAGGAGGGTGAGTCTGCTCTCTACTAGCACTTTATATTAGACTGCGATCCAGACCCAGTGCAATGACATCTTTAAACACACATTTAAATTTGCCTTTATTTTTTCTATTTGTCCAGGTGTGTATGCATGGATTGGGATTAACTTTGTTCTTGGAAGATTCAATCATGGAGATCATGGTGAGTGCCTGGTTTCCTTAGCTTATGACAGTTTGTCGCCGACAGTGGCATTTCTTTTATATTAAAGCCGTTGTTCCCTCATTAGATGGTGAGGCAGTGGTGGAGGTGCAGGTCCCAGGGGGTGACCAGCAGGAGGCGATGGTGCGCAAGCGGACGGCAGGCGTGCTGGACATGGGCGGCGTCTCCACGCAGATCGCATTCGAAGTGCCCAAAAGTGTAAGCTTTGCTTCTCCACAACAGGTTACTATCCCTAAACAGTTTCCCTTTTTTACAAGTTTGTTGACCTCTGTTGCTCATTCGATTTCTTCCCCACATTTGACTCACCACTGGCCCACGGTCTGTACGGTGAACATCCCTGTCTGTTTAATGGAGTTGAAGCTCTTCCTTCTGCAGAGATAAGATGCATGGATTCAGAATAGGATGGGGCATACGCGTTTAGAGCACTAACCAAACAGCAATGGTGGGTTCACTCAGACTTTGGAGATCTGTTATCCGGCAGTTTTGGGGTGTCAATAAGCTCTGGGGATAGTTTTGCTCAGCTAAATAAGATGGGCTATAATGATGGATGGCAGATCTTCAGGTTTGGGTGTCCCTCTGCTGACAAGCATAACATTTGTAGATCAGGGTTTCTTCACAAATATGCAAACAGTATTTAGGTGAATTTAAGCAGAGATAATTACAATCAAACTCTGAAAACTGATTCCTTCTCAGTGAGTGATTTCTGTGTTTAAAGGCTTTTGGGGTGACTGGTGATAATGCTATGCAGCTTCTTGGGTTTAACAAACAAGCTGAAACCTAGATTGGGTGTTGGTGTGGCTCTGAAGTACCGCTGGCTGGTTTTAACCTTTTCAAATAGAAAAAAACAACAATCACTAACTTCTCTGTCCTTAGAGTGGTCTTTTATAGTAATAAAATTATTATACTTCTCAAAAATGGACGGCCTGGCTTATCGCAGACTGTGCTTCCGCAGGAGGAGATGGCAAAGAACCTGCTGGCAGAGTTTAACCTGGGCTGCGATGCCCACCGCACAGAGCACGTCTACCGTGTCTATGTGTCCACTTTCCTGGGCTACGGCGGCAACGCGGCCCGCCAGAGATACGAGGAGAGCATGGTCAGCAAGACCGCTGTCCAGAACAAGTAAGACCCGCCTACTTTCAGCAGAAGAGTCGTAACGAAAACAAGGTGTAGTCTGATGAACCCACAGGATTCTCTCTGCTTTATGTTGCTTATTTACTCTGTGGATTCAGATGAGCTTATTATTATTATTATTATAATGTTTGCTGGTAAAGATAATCACCTGTTCTTCTGATCTCAACAAAAACTTCCTAAGTGTGGATTATGCAGATACAGATCAGGGGTTTGTCACTGGTTGTCAGTGAGGGCATTGCTGCTGGTCCCTGACCATGCCTTTGTAATCTCTTTGTAGTCTCAATGTAGTAATCACAATGGGTGCCTCTCATGCAGCGTTTATACGTCCTCCCTCGCTCCTCGATGCCTCGATCCTCACTGATCTACATAAAGAATGATGGGGGGGGGAAACAATGGGATAGTCTATCCAGTGTTAGTTATAGATCAGTGGGAACGCCCCTCGAGGATCGAGCATCGAGGATCGAGGAGGCATGTTGAGAGGCACCCTATGTTGTAGTCAGAGTTGACTAGGGAAGCAAAATGAGCTTCCCTTGTCAGAATGGTGGTCCTTGGTTTCAGTGTTAGGAAGTTTGTGATGAACAGTGGTGTTGGTCCTTGCCTGGAGTTGTGAATGGTGTTTCCATGTTCAGTCAGCAGGAGGCGATCTTGGAGGATCTGCGGACGGACATCCCTGTGCATTTTAACTTCCTGTTGTAGTCAGTGGTAGTCCTCATGTTGCTTCCCTTGACAGAATGATGGTCCTTGGGTGAACTGAGACGCCATGTTGGAGTATACGTACTTAAAGCAGTTCATGCTCAGCGCAGCGGTGTGTTTCTGTGTGTTTCTCTGGACTCAGGCGTCTGGACCAGCATGTGGGGGAGTCTGTAGACACTCCAGTCCTGGACCCGTGTCTTCCCAACGACCTGCAGGACGAAGTGGGTCCCACAGGGCAGAGGATCCACATCCGCGGCACGGGCGACTTCGACTCGTGCCGTCTGCTCCTGCAGCCGTTCCTCAACCGCACCAACGAGACGCACACCTCCCTCAATGGCATCTACCAGCCGGCCATCGACTTCCGGAACAGCCAGTTCTACGGCTTCTCCGAGTTCTACTACTGTACCGAGGACGTGCTGCGCATGGGCGGTGACTACAACTCCACAAAGTACACCAACGCTGCAAAGGTAGGAATCTGCAGGAAGTGTAGGCACAGCATTTGTCTGCTGGTTATAGTGTCTTAATTACTACAAATATACAGTCAACTCCAAAAGTATTGGAACACATGCTTAAAGTTTAATATAAAATCATCTTTTGGAAATTGATCTTAATGCCTTAAATGAAGAAATGAGGAAATATTCAACCTTTAATGACATCAATTTTCTTTGTGAATGAATAATGTATTGTAAATGAATTAATGTTTTCCTTAAAATATAGGGGGTCATAAGTATTGGAACGCCCATGTTAAATTCCCATAAAGGCCAGTTATGTCATGGATCCAGGACACTATGCACCCTGATAAAATCCCCTTGGCCTATGCTTTATGTCAGTTATTAGCTGTTAGCTAATTAGCTGGTTTGAATTGCATTGAGGCCAACAGCTAACAGCTATAACTGACACTTTATATTAAACTTTAAGCATGTGTTCCAATACTTTTGGAGTTGACTGTATATCTAATAACAGGTTTTACTTTTGTGCTCTTGTGGGTGTCAAATACATCAATTAAAAATGGCAATCTCGTCTTCTTGAAAGTTCGCCACTATGTATTCTGAATCTTTCTCTGTGTAGTTTCTGTGTCAGTAATCTAAAAACCCCTCCTAATAACCTAATCATTTTTTTTCCCTTTGTTTCCTTCCTGTAGAACTACTGTGCCACCCAGTGGAGAACGTTGAAGGAGCGCTTTGACCGCGGTCTCTACGCCTCCCATGCTGACTTGCACAGGCTTAAGTAAGTCTCAGAGGTAGCCTCTGCCGCTGATAACAACGGCAGCTTTTCTGTTTGGTTCAGTGTGTTCTGTAATGTCATATCTCCCTTCGCAGGTACCAGTGTTTCAAATCCGCGTGGATGCATGAAGTTTTCCACACTGGCTTTGCCTTCCCCCCGAATTACGACAACCTGAAGACCGCGCTGCTGGTCTATGACAAAGAGGTGCAGTGGACACTGGGAGCCATCCTCTACAGGACACGTTTCCTGCCTCTAAGGTGACAGAGACTTAAAAGCAACACCTTAGGCAGTGATTTGCCAATTTCTGTCATGAATTTAAAATTAGCAAATAGTTTTTGTGTCATCATCAAATTTATTTTCAATGTGTAGTAGGATCATGTGATGGTGTGAAAGTAAAGACCTGTAGTTAGCCAATGCCTTGATCCATAGGCTCTTAACAATACTTGAAACTGTGGTCATTTTCTCGTCTAATCTTCTAGTCCAGTCAAGTCAGACAGTAAGGGCCTCTCATGTAAAGTTTATACGTCCTCCCTCGCTCCTCGGGCCTCGATCCTCACTGATCTACATAAAGAAAGATGGGGCGGCAACAACGATAGTCTATCCCTTTGTCTATCTTTCTTTATGTAGATCAGTGAGGATCGAGGACCGAGGAGCGAGGGAGGACGTATAAACTTTACATGAGAGGCACCCAGTGACATTGCCTACCTAAGAGATGCAGTTCTGAAATTCGTTTTTTTTTCTTCTCTCTTTTTTTGTGTGTGTGCTCTGTAGGGACATCCAGCAGGAGAGCCTGAAGGGGACGCACTCCCACTGGCGGCCCAGCTTCCCGTACGTCAACACGCACTACCTGTTCCTGGCCTGCTTCTTCGTGGTGCTGCTCTCCATCCTGCTCTACCTGCTGCGGCTGAGGCGCATCCACCGCCGCGCCGTCTCGCTCCACCGCGGAGCCTCCTCCTCTATGCAGTGGTTGGAAGAAGGCTTGGACTCCCCTGACGTCCTCGTCACGCTATAGGCTGGAGGTCTGCCTGTCTTAGGTTTGGCACCCGCCCCCACCCCCCCACCCCCACTCCTGACATCACCCTGGCAGGGCCCTTATTGGCCAGTACACATGAAGGTCGCCTTTTTAGACTGCTGAAAAGATGGCAATAATCACGCTGACTTCACATAAGACTTGACGAGACTGTTCGGAGTTCGGACTGAGAGCTCGGCCTCAGGTGAAGTTTCTGTGCTGCTGCGGCGCCCAACACAAAAAAAAAAAATGACTGTTAACTTCACCGAGCTGCGATTTGAGAGGACATTTTGAGTGCTATGAGCCGTTTCAGTCTAGCTTTGAAATTATCATGTGTTTCAGTGTTAATTTATTTTTGATATCTTTGTTTTTGTTGGTTTTTTTTTCCCTCTAAGTTTTATTATCCTTTTTTTTTTTTTTTTTAAATGACCATTAGCAATGTGAACAGTTTTGTACGTGCACACTCTGCGGCCCGGCGAGATTTGTTTCCACACTCCTTGAAGTTCCTTCGTGATTTAGATGGAGCTGGACCTTCATGCCATCCGGCCTCTGTCTGTTTTGACCGTGCCAAAAAAGAAGGGCACCCTTCCTCTCCCCACTCCTCATGGACACCCACTCATCCAAGTTGATTAAATCACACACACATGCACGACTTGACGATATTGTTTCCAGTGGCACATTCCTTAGTCAGATAGGCAACTTTATCATGTACCGAGTTGCCCTCTTCGTGTCGGGTGAGACCTGACTCCGAAGCCTTTGTAAGCATGGCTTCTACCATAAGAAGACAGAAATTGATTTTGCTACTGGGCAGTCCTGTTGAAAGACATACTGGTGTCACTCTCAACTTAACAGAATGTTAAATAGTTTTGTGGTACCCCTCAATAGATGGTACTTCCTTGAAAAATGCCTCTGATTTTACTGTTGGTAAATATTTCTGACTCTAGGGTTATGGGATATCTGCGCATCAAAATGATACCAGTGTTTCTGTATACGATAGAGGCTAAAAATCCAGTGCAGAATAGTTCAGAGTATAGATCCCAAGGCATAGACCAATGACTGGTGTGTGTGTGTGTGTGTGTGTATGTGTGTGTGTGTGTATGTAAGGGAAGAATGATTTATTGGACCTTTTTGTTTTGATTTCATGTAGTAAACTATGGGGGCTATGACTCATAGAGCAGGCATATGATTTGTACTTCCATATCCATTGTCTGGCTTCTAGTGTTTCAGCGATGTTATGATTAGTGCATTCTGATTTCAATAGACCACAAATTTAGGGACCACATTGCATCCCAGTTATACATCTTGGAAAAACTGCTTGTGTCAAAACCCATCAGATAACGGCGATATTAGCACTGCATCCTGTAGTGTATTCCCTGACACTGCCATGGCATGTAGTGTTGTATAGATTTCAATAGGCTGTGCATCCATGATTCATAATACCCCTTGTACTTTTCTCTTGGGTTTCCTAAAATGGTTTAAAGATATCTGCAGCAGCTCAATAGGTACACTATATTTGAATAACGAAATCGTGCAATATTTTTTTTCCACAATGTCTTATCACGTGTCGAGGTGTGACCCAGATGGAGTCCTGGCACCGGTCCTGTATTTTTGAGGAGTCCAGTCTGCTGAAAATGATCCACATGTCTTTGAGTCTGTGTGGATCTGTCACTCTGAATCCTGTGTATGTGTCCGTGTGTGTAAATGCTTGTGTGCGTGCGAGTGTGTGTTTTTATTCATTTGAGGCTTCTTTTTCTGAAGCCGTGTTCACTGCTGTATGAAAAAATGATTGTGAAAGCACAGACGGCATATTTATAAATTATGTTCAGGAAAGAAATCTGTTTGCACGGAAAAGTTCAACAATCTTGTCTGATATTAAAAACAAACATTGAAGTCCTCAATGAGTCTATATAGCCTTTCCTCAGGCTTACTGATGGCGAATGAATGGATTGAGGGCCCTTATTTGAAAGTTGTGCAAAGTTTTAAGTATTAACCCATGCTAATTTAATAACCAAGTAAAGTCAATTAGCTAATTTAACGTAATCAGCAAGACCTGAAGCGCAAACATTGATGACTCCGCTCCATGCTCCCATATGCCACATGACTGATCTTGTGCAAGCGGGTTAAATTTGCTTTCTAGACGTTACTCGACATTTAAATTAGGGCCATGAATTTGTTGTTTCCCCTATAGCCAAAAAACAAAACCAGTAGTCCCATTTTTTTAATTTTACAGTCAGATCCATGTTGAAACAAATCCTATGTGGTGAATGAACTGTTGTGTGTGTTCTGGCCTAACATTACAGGAGTATTGCAGGAGCGAGCTGAATGGTTTTCCCAGTGATCTGTGATGAATGGGCAGATCAGCTTGCCTCTCCCCTGCCCTGGAGTGGGAAATGGCTGACTAGATGGCGAGGTGGTCGTCCTGCGGTGAGGTGAGGGTTGAGTAAACAAGCTAATGCATCTTTACGACAGCGGTAGCCGGGTCTTACAGGTCCCCTGTGGCCTTGGGAAGAGGGGCAGAGAACACCGGCGGCCGCATCAATCAGGCCTGCCAAGCCGCAGACAGGCGCTTAACGCTCAGGTCACCTGGTCAGGTCAACAACCTAGTGAGTGTCTCCGAGCTCGACTCCCAGGCCCATCATCACACAGACTGCGTTTTCCTAGCCGCCGTGTCTCACTAGACACTGGGTGGCTCGCTGTCCCAGCGCCCCACTGGAGGGTTTAGTTTTCAGGCTACTGCCCCGGCCACAATGGGGTCAGGTTTCACCACTCAACCAGGCTGAGGTGCCAAAGAATCACTACTGGAAATGCTCTACGCATGCAGCTTCAGCACAGGGGAGAGATTGGCAGCCCCCATCCTCTTACCCAATGTGTTGGGTGTTTGTTTATTTTCAGTAAAACCCTCTAAGCTTTTTAAAGCCAGATATTGGCAGGTTTTCTGTCAGTCAGGTGAGGATAGGGGAGGTTGTTTTGGACGTTACAAAACCTTAAGAACAAGAACATTGTTTTCGGTCAAGCTCATATTGTCCTTCCACTGTACCGACAATAAAAAAAATAAAAATGTTTCACTGCCGTCTGTCATGCCCAGTCCATTTATCCAAGTGTAACTCTCAACAGGGATTTGCCCTCAATTATATATTGAGTAACAACCTATTCATCTCATTAAAGCTAGTCTGTGTTTCTAATCCAATACACCTTTTCAGTGACTTGTTCCCATGTGGTCTACCAGTGGTCCATTCTGTGGGTGTACAGAAAAAGCACTGGTTGTTCATACACAGTCCTGCTTTTGTAAGATGGGAAACGAAGTGGCTTGAACCAAGTGGTGCACTGTTTCAGCCTATCAACACATTGCGTCAGGAGCATGATAGGGAGGGGTGTCATTTGATTGGCTGTTGCACTGAAATATCAACCTTTTCCCAGAATCGAGAACTCTTTAACATCTATTGTCCTCATCTCTTAAGACATTTGGAAATGTTAAAGGGACTGTAGCCGTGTTGCTTGGTCTGGAAACTCCTCTATTACTCATCGCAGACAAAATATCTACATTGTGAAATAAATTCCAGGATTTCATTCAGGAAGTACAGATACACGTGCATAGACACAATATAGAAATCAACCTCAAGCAATCTGTACAGCAGCACCACTTCCTCAATGTAAACAATCCAAACAGAATTAGACACACAGCAAGCGAGCAGCCATTCTGCATTCTGTAGTGTTAAATGCAGCATGCCCTCCCTTCAAGCAGCACAGTGTAGGCTGTGTTACAATCAGTGATTGGTTTCCAGTATCATTCTTTGGGTTTTCTTCTTCACACACTGCTCTTAAGGATGGTGCCCTCTCTGGGCTTGCTTCCATGTCTTTCAGCACTGAGGCACCGTGATTGTCTCTCCGTAGTGTCCTGGGTGGTTGTGCCTCTCATCTTTCAGCTGCGTCATTGTGAACCCACTGAGGTCTCGTTGCCGTGGAGGCACTTTCTTCTCTACCAGGGGACATGTCTCAGACGGTGGCACTAAACAATGAGTTAGTTCAGTTTTACAAATCCAATCAATAGACTTCAATGAATAAGAAATGTTTCACGGCTATGCATCACTATCCCTGAGTATGAAATGTTTCACTGCTTGACATCATTATCCCTGTGTGTACAAATAGAGGGATGATAATGTACAGCACTTACAATCGTAAGTTAAAACTTGTGTACATCTCTACTTGCTTATTATGATTGAATGCATTTGACTTTTAGGACTGCTCACAGGGAACATCAGTTGTGACCAAGAGACAGACCGTAAAGGTTCAAGGGGCCAGAATTGTCATACAAACATTGGCCAGGTATATCCACATATTGATTCCAGCCTCAATTACCTGAGCCAAGCTGTAATTGCTAGATCACTTTATGCACCCAAAGATTATCACTAGTACAGTTTAACGTTGCACATAACTCCTCTCTAAAGGTACATACTGTACACATGCAACTACACTGGGGAAAGATTGATTATATTTATCAAGAAAGCATGTTTGGGCTATACTTTCACCTGACTGTGTTATTGTCATTTGATAACTTAATGGATAGCAGCCAAAGATCTTTTATGCACACACTCACACTTATTATGTGTGCCATTTACTGCCAGGTATTTTGAGTTGATGTATGTTGTTTTTATGTTAAGGATGTGACCGGTGTGCAGGCCAAGTGGTCTTCAAGTGTAATGATCACTTTCTCTGCTGCTCTGCTGAAGGAGGGAGGGAAGCCCTGCTGTTAGTGCAGCGCCAGATCCAATGTGTAAACACACATCTGTCCCTCAGCTGACATAACAAGTACGCTCACACTGATAGAGTCCTTGTCTCAAAACCCAACACACTTTACAGTAACAGGACACACCTCACCCCATACCATACCATCTACAGTTGGTGATTTTATGGTAGCCATCATGCACCACTGTGCTCATCTCACATTAGCTATCTGTGAAGGTGATAAGACAGTGCCATTGGTCAACTTTAAAGTTATAGGGGCAATTTAATACATTGTCTTATTTGAGAGGACATTGATCTGGGACAGGTCACAGGGGTTTTGGAAAGATATTGACTGTGTTTCTTCTTTTCTTTTTTCATCTAATGCATTGGAGTTACTATATCTGACAAATGCGTTTTCAGTGTATGTGCATTGTTCTGTTGATTGTTCAAGGTGCATGTACAAAAACCAGAGGCAAACAATCTTTAGTAACACTGAGCAACAACTTTATGTGGTATGCCCTCAAAGTTATGTTGTCACATGTGGTTTTCATTGTTTCATAACCCAACTGGTTATACTGTAGGTTGAGGGATGTGAAACGTTCCTGGAAAAAAAGAAAGAAACTGTGCAAGATCAAGCATCAGGTATTAACAGAAAACATTACTGAAGCAAATCTGCCGCTGACTTCTCATTGAAATTAAACTTGAATTGACTTGCACTTAGAACACACTCTCATTCATCTATAGCCTACTCACACAAACAGGGACAACTTTTAGGCCATGGTTTTCTCTGTCATGTGACATTTCAAATGACACAACTTGTGCGATTGTTCAAAAACTTGCGATTGAAAAAGTATAATCAACCGATTTATATAATTGTATCACTAGTAATTGCACCTGAGCTATTTGAAGTAACCCATATTGCGCCTTGTAGTGAAATGTGGCCTGCAATAAGATCCAGGAAATGTATTGATGCCATCTCATGAATTATTTAGAAGTCATTTTGGAGAAGTGTGCACATCCATTTTATTAGTATTATCACAGGCCTATGCACCCTTGTCTGAATTCTTTTTTTACATTTTGAAGAGGCTCACCTAGAAAACAATATTTTATAGAAATCTTCGGAAAATAAGCAGACAACTAGGAAGACAAGGGTATAGTTTAACCTTTACATTCACAATTCCCCCTCAAGACTTTGACAAATGGAATGTATAGGCCTAGGTTATATCAAAAGGTGTCTTTACATTCTGCCTGCTTCCACCGTAGGCTAAATCATATGATCAACTCCCATGACTCAGCAAAGCACGACAACGAGTAGGGTGCACTGGATGACTGAATGAATGAGTAATAGGCTGTTTGTTGACGGTAAAGGTATCAAATGTAAGCTAACCTTAAAAAGTTTTAACCAGGAATAGGCTATCAACATAAGCTACTTAACTTGACAAGTTCTGATCTCCCAGCGTTTTTCTTGACATTATGGTTAAAACATTGTCTAGTCTAGTGGACGTATAGCCTACCGCTTAAGCGCTTGTGTAAGGTCCCAATTTGGACGAGCTCACGCCCAAGTCCAATACATAGCTTTGATCTGATAGAGGGACCACAACCTCTTTATCTACCGACCCACCCCCAACACTGACTGCTCCCATACACACCCATGCAGCCTTCTAGCCTTTTTCATAGTGGACATTAGTCGGCTTTAACGGTCCAACACTGAATTTTTGTCTCTGACTGTTTCGAACTGGGAAAGGCTAGCCTACTCTTTTTCAATGCTAAACGTTATCAAAAGTGGGGTCCTGTCAACATCTGAACTAAACAAATTCAAAACGATGGTTGGATTTAGGCAATATTCTATTTTGTAGCCTATTTGACATTGACAAGACACCCTATAGCCTGTAGCAGGATATGAAACCTTGATCTCTTCATTTTAAGTGATCAAGCACAATCTTAAATGTCTTACATAGATTGTTGACACTATGTCTGCTATGCCATGAATTAAATAAAAAGTTTCCGATTATCTCTGGTTAGATACAAGTTTACTGAGCATAGTATCCTATCGAAACTACTTTTGATTGGATATATTTCCATTTCACCCCGCCCTTTCGTTGATTTAGTCCCGCCTTATTAATGTTTCGCAATGTCTGATTGGACAGTCAAGACAACCCGCCGCGCACCGTCACTACGTCACGACAACGGAGGTACGCAGTGATGATGGTGTGGCTCTCCTTGCCGCCGATTCAGATAGGTTGTTGGTAGAGTGTTAAAAAGCATTTTTTGTTCAGTTTCTCCCGTATGGAGTTACGTACTGAGGCAGTAGTGGCCACAGTGGAGATGTCGGAGCTAAAGACCCGAGAAGATGACCCTTCAGATAGCAATGAGTACGAGAGTTTGCCACCCCATGCCTCCTTGACGACCCACATGACAGCGGGAGCAGTGGCTGGAATACTGGAGCACACGGTGATGTACCCCATAGACTCTGTCAAGGTAAGACATGGAAGTATGTTTGCTACCAACTGACACTGTCACATTAGGTTCATAATAAGCACGACGGCACGTCTATCAACTCTGCCTCCTAAAATCATGAAATGCCTTCAAGTTTAGCCAAATGTGCCAGCTAGCTAGCTAGTTAAAGTAACATTAGCCAGCGTGTTAGCATGAGGCGCTGGCCAGCAACGTTAGCTAACGTTATCCAAACGAGCCCAGGACTGACTTCGTGTACACATTAATCCAAGTTGCCTGAATGATCTGGAGTTTTAACTCAGGCAGTTTCTAGTACAAATTAGTGAACTTGATCACTGTAAGACATGTTGAGCCCTCCAAATATCACGTTGTTCACTATAACGTTGCACCTCAAAGTAAACTTATGAATGGCAGCAGTAGTTTTACAATTATTGCATGGCTGAACAGAGCTGTTGCTGCAATCTGAGCCCAAACCATTAGTTAGATATGTGGCTGTTTATCATTAACCCTTGAATTTCCCACTTGAGGTTACCACAACTTCTCGTTTACATGTCTTGAGCCAGGTCATGACCGACTACTTCGATTCTATCAGGTGCTGGTGAAGGTCATCAAGCAGGGTTGTCCTTGCTGATGTCTAAAGAAGCTGTCTAGTTATATTAGTATTATCAATACATTTCTCTCTCTGTATCGCGAGCTGTTGCAACGGCATCATGAGTTCATTCATAATATTTCGCTTTTCGGACGATTGAGGACAAGGCCATACCACGACATTCACAGCTGTCACACCAGTGGATATCGACAGTGACCATTTATGTATCTTGAGGTTCACCCTCTCTTATTCCTCCGTCCAGCCGCTAACCCAACCACTGAGAACAGTCTTGATACCGATAAGATATCAACGTGTTATCTCGATGCCGGTGTTTCCAGGAATATCCCAGGTTGAATTGAGTCGGCATGACTTGTTCACATTGATTTCAACTAACTCTTTCTTTCTCTGTCTGTTTTTGAAAGTTGAAAATGAAATGACAGTCTTATCATAATAAGTATCACATCCGGACCCTGAGTCCAGTCCTCATCCTCATTGAAGTCTAGTACTGCTTCAGTGACCAGCATGGGCACTTAACCTCTCTGAATAGCATCTGCCTAGTCGTTTCAGAGCAAGTAGACTGACATGTCACTGTAGTGAAGGAAGCCAGAAGGTTGATCAGCTTGCTCTGACAGTTAAGTTGCAGAATAAAATGACTTGACTCTGTGCCAGACTAGCCTCCAGCCAACCAGTCAGCCAGCTCTCCAAGGCCATTGTCACTATTTCCTCCTGGCCTGCCAGAGCTCACTCTTTCAGCCTTGTTCGTACCATCCGTCCGAGAGCTATGCTCTGGAGGGGGACAGTGCTACGTGTCTGGACAGCACACATCCCATAGACACAGATAGTGCCTCACTAACCAAGGCCGTGAACCGCTCCAGAAAAAGGGAAGATTGGATTTACTAGGAACACATGTATTTACCCATGCGTTTGGTAATTATTCCAGTAGAAGCTGATGAGAGGACATTGTCTCAGAATGTAGGAGCTACATGATGAAACACTGATGTTTACACCTTAGGAAGCTGAAGTTGTTAATTCAATTAATTACAAAAAATTTCACCATATCAAGCTCATGTGGTCGGACATTATTAGCACCTGAGATGGAGGCTCTATGAATTTACTTTGTCCAGGTTTCACTTTTTTTTTTTTTAGTTCTACTACTTGAAAAAATTATTGAAACAAATGGATGATCATAAGCCCCATGAAGATCATAAGACTAGTTGCCCCAAAGTCATGAGGCTGACATGCATTTTGACACGGTGGCTTTTTTCGGACTCATAACAGAAGCTGTGCTGGTTCATTGTTTTGGCTAGGTGGAAACTTCTGAATGAGGTTCTTCAAGGGGGAAAAGCATCACTGAAGGAAAAAAAAGTAATTGCAATAATTACTTTAAGGAAGTTGTTACGCGCTGTATTCAGTCAATTGAAAGGGGTTTGGTCAGGTTTTGTTCTTGGCTCTGTGTGCAACATCCTCTTTTGCACTAACAGAGGATGTCCAGGTTTACTCTAATGCTGTAAAGTTAGTTATAGTTCAACTGTGCCAGTCAGTAAGTAATCGTAGCATATCCTTTAACAGGAATGACCTTTCCAGTTAAAGCTGGCAATGGTGCAAAGTTATAATAACTAAATAACCTAGTTTTATTCATGTAGGTACAATGGTAGGTTGATCTAACATTTCTAGATGATGCAATGACATCACGTAAACTGGGATTTCCAGTGAGTGCTAAATGATAAAAGCCTGATCAAGTCTGCGTGTTCAAATTCACCGTGGTTCTTTTTTTTATTATTATTGGTATGGTGTCTGTGTTTGCCCTCATTTTAAAAGCTTGTGTGGGAAACATATATCCTATATATAATAACCACATATCCTTGAGGCACCTGTCCCCGTTCAAGGATTAACCTCTATTCAGGTAGACATTCATTCATTTAAGAGCACAGGGGGAAAAAAAGGGGGCAAGGCATGTGTCGATGTGTTTCATTGGTTTACACGTTGTTAGACAAACACGTTTTAGGTTGCAGTGAAGACGTAAAGGTGACCATGAATGAGTAATCAGCATGAGCTTGCATAATCTTATGAGTAAGTCTCCTAAGTGGGCCTGTAGGTTAAGTTGTGTTATAAAATGAGTGTCTATTAAGTTGTAAAATAGTTTTGAGGGAGGTTTCAAAGATTTTGACATCACACTGTTTTTTTTTCTGTTTTTTTGTTTTTTGTTTTTTTCCATTTATTTTATGTGTAGCTGTGGGCAGGCTAGTGAAAAGCATCCGCCTTCCCTTGATTCCCAGCTGGTTAGTGATTCAACAGCCTGTCGGGGAGATGATTCAGAGCTGTTAAGCAACTTCAGAAAGGCCAGAGAGGGGAAGGCATGGTGCGCTAGGCAGCAGGGTACGCTGGAAGGGGAACTGGGACACACCGCCGAGGGGCGGAGAGCAGACGGGTTCACCTCTCCTCACCAGGGTCCCCGAGTGCGTTTTTAGAGAGTGACTCGCTCTAGGGAAACTCTCTGGCTCGTGTGCGCTGTGAAACAGAGCTGTAACCTTTAGCACAGACGGGGACAACGAGAGGAGGAGGAGGAGGAGGTGGTGGTGTCCTTGTAAGGGTTTGCAGAAAGGGTGTGGGATTTATCAGACAAACTCAGGCTGTGTGTGTATGTGTGTACTTGTGTGTATGTGTACTGTATGTGTGTGTATGTGTGTGTGTGTGTGTAAAATCTGCACCATGCAGATGAAGGGTGGACTTGGCGTCCCACCCCTACGGAGCTGATTATCCAACCGCCACTGGCAATGAGCTCTTTTACACCCCCCCCCCCCCCCCCACACACACACACAAATTATACCACTCATAGAAGCAGATATTTGTACCGATAGTGGACAGTCATATGCAAGCTTGTTCTCACTTCACATTTTGTGTTGACATACCGCAGTTTAGAACCAAACTTTCCTTTTCGCTTTGACACCTACACATATTGTATAAATTGTCATTTCAAGTCCAACATTTAAGTCAACAAGTATGTATGGGCTGGCAGTCCCAAAATACAAACACCATTTTGCCACATTCCTGTGTACTCAGGAATTTGTATGTTTTGGCTCTAACGTGATCACGATTGGGTGAGTCCCTTAACCCTTTCAGCCTCTCCTGGTGATCCGGCCCAACAGAGCCAGTGGCTACCTCTGGGTGCTCCAAAGTAGCTCTCAGAATTCCCTGAAATGCCGGGGAATAGGGCTATTCGTGCCTGTGTTTGCCGTTGCTCACATAATGGCATTCAGTGCAAAACCACTAAATAAGGGGAATTAGTGGGGGAAAAATTCAGTTCTGAAGTGGTCAGGAAAAGGTTCGGAATTTTTCCTTCCTTGGAAAAGGGCAAGCACTCTGATTAATAAATACAGGGAATACCTACACCCGTGTCTGGCAGCTGTGTCCCAGTGGCATGTGGATGCAGCAGTCAGTGCTGGCTGGGGCCCGTGTGCTGTTGTGCCTCAAGAGCTCCTCTCCTCTCCTCTCGCCTCTCTGGCTGGCGCTCGACAACAGAGCTCCTCCAGCCCAGCTTTTCCAGGCAGCCCAGGCGCTGGGGCGAGCACTGGAGATTTCTTTCCACTTCAGTGCTAAAGGGGCTTCCAGCCTCCTCCCCATGCCAGACAATAACCCCACCCCCCCCCCCCCCCCCACACACACACACACCCCATCCACCCCAATTAAAGAAAAGAAATGGTAGTGATCATCGTGCGTCCATTTGCATGAGATAGTTGTATCTCATGTTTCTGTCATTTTGCATGTTTGTTTCATTTGTCCGTCAGCCTATGCTGCATGTCTTGCCATAGGTTGCCAAATGGATTGAATGATCTATGAGTTTCTTATTTGGGCCCTTCCTGTTGGCCGTCCCTATCCAGCAGGTCCTCACAACCATTCTTGTAGAACTAGTTTCTAAAGTGCTGATTTGTGTGCACGGGCATGATGTAAGGCATGAATGCTAAGTCAAGGTGTGTGTACTGCATGATTGCTTGTCGACAATCAGCCATAAATCAAAACCAGCTCCCAAAAAGTCCACTGCCTCCACTTAGGTAGGTCTAAAGCTTGACTGTCATTCACTCCACAGAAGTAGGTGTGAAGCCTTTTAACAAGAATGCATTTCCTGGACTGAAGACAATGACAGGGAAACAACACCAACAAATTCAAATTGGCGTGTGAGTGTGACGTGGCCTATATTGTCTCTGCTTAAGACAATCCTTATCATCCCTTCCTTAATTCCATGATGATAAGACTCTGCCGTCATATTTGGAAGCCCGCGGATGAGCTTCTGTTCCAGGAAGTCGGGTCCCCTTGGTGACTCAGCCAATCAAGAATGCTGTTGAGTCAAGTAAGTTAGGCGTACATGAGCCGAGGCACACTGGACGCTGGTTAGGTCAGGGCAGAGGTGAGCAGAGGCCACAGTTGGCAGTGCTGCTGGATAATCTGCTCTCAGGACCTCTGTCACTGCCTGCCAACACTCACTCTGGAGCCAACCGCTTCAAAGCAGGGCTACGCCGCCATGCGAAACCCTGGCTGTGGTGAGTAATCGTACTGTCCTACTTGGTGTTGTCCAAACCAATTAACCGTACATTTCAACAGCCCACATTTTGAACCCAGGGCCTTAGCGTCAGTTGCTGCCACCATACCTCTCAATATGTACTACTGATAACAACTATGCCCCAAGATGAGCAAGATGGTGTGTGTTTTAAGGCCTTGATTCCATGGCAACCATCAGCAAGATAAACTACACCTTATTACTTACTGTAATGGATCCACTGTGTTGGAGGAAGTTGGCACCTGGGGAGAGCCTTGTGGAATGCTACAGGGTGTCAGGATACACTAGTGTGTAGTGTGTGCCCGTCTGGCTTCTGACAGCTTTTGGCTGAGCTCCCAGTTGTTTTTAGTGTAGTGGTGTAAAGTAAATTGTCTCTGTTTGGAGACTAAGCCTTGTTGCATATATCCTGTATCTATTTTAAAATAGAAATGTATAAAAAGTATGCAAAGAAAAGTGTACAGAAATATGATTTAAAAATAGCAGAAATATTCATGTAAGTACTAGTTTTTAAACTATTTATAAGCAGCCAATGCAATCTGGTCTTAAAGTATAAAACGTTCAGACGTGGCAAGAAGTGAAGAGATGCCTACAGGCCCAGAGTTTGGCTGTGTGCAATTTCAGCAGCTCTAAGGCTTGCTACCTGTCCTGCTGTGTGAGCGTAGTGCTTACGTGATTATACGTTCGGTCAACATGTGTTTAACAGGTACCACTCTGCCAGCTTAATTAGCCGCCATGTTTTGGGGTATTAGTTTGACTATGGGATGAGGCCTCTTGTGCTGTGTTGATGGGTCTTAGTGCCGTTTGAATAAAAGAAGCCAGCATTCATTCTGCTGTCTTGAGGCTTATGCAGAGTAAAGCTGTTAAGTAAGAAGATTTAGCAGGATAAGGGTACCAGAGAGAATGCTGAAACAGTGCCTAACGACATCCTGTAAATACCGTACTGGGATTGTCAAATCCTACCAATCCTACCGAGTTGAGTTGTTTGACGGGACAAACATTAGTATATCGATTTCCATGCTTATTTCCATGCTTATAATATTATTAATAGGTTATTAATAGGTTATGGTGGCTTAAGACTGATAGGAAATTGTAGATCAAGCAGCGGTGAACAGGGTTTACTACTGAGCCAGGCTGTCATCTTATAAATCTCATAAGTATTGTGCCTCATGAATAGTCACAATAATACTAAGACACAAGGAAAAGGATATAGCCTGACGTCATTTCAACATGAAGTTCTGCTTTCTGCTTTTAACATGAAGTTCTTTCTCTCTCTCTTTCTCTCTCTGTCTCTGTGTGCTGGGTAGCTGTCCTTTTGGAGAGATGTGTCAGTCTCTGGGTTGGTTGTGCAAGTGTTTTGTTATAGTCTTTCATGCCAAACCATTCACACAGCACAAAGCATGTTTTTATTTCGCCTAAAAATGTAGGGAAGCCCCCAAAGACTGCCTGCCTCTATCTTCCCTCGCATACTGCTTTGTGTTTCCTTCCCCCTTTTTTAACAATAAAATATCATTTCATTTCCGTCAGATATGTTTGCAAATTTAGACATTTCTCAAAAGTCTCCTTGAAGAAACTTTGTTTTATTTAGAAAAAATAATAAAATTGTAATCTAACAATTGTCTGTTCCCGTTCTTACTAAGACCGGAAATGTGTCTGAAAATCAAAATTGAATGATTGGGGATTGATTTTTCTCAGGGACAGGCAAGGCTTTGTGTGGTCTTGAATTACATATTCGTATTTACTTATTTATTTATATATTTTCCTGAGTTGAAAGCGACGAGTTGTCATCTCATTTCCGTTGCAATTGAAAAACGCTGACACACTTTTCAGTAAGACTCTGGACCTACATGTTTGTCCGATTGTGACTCCCTCGTCACACTCTTCTCCCCTCCATGACTAGCGTTCACTTCCTCTCTTCTTTCTGCCTCATTCCTTTCTGATTTTTTGTCTTTCTTTACTCAATCAGACACGGATGCAGAGCCTGCAGCCTGACCCGAAGGCCCAGTACCGGGGCGTATACGAGGCCCTGCAGCGGATCGTCCGCACCGAGGGTGTCTTGCGGCCCCTCAGGGGCCTCAATATCACAGTGCTGGGGGCCGGCCCAGCCCACGCCCTCTACTTCGCCTGCTACGAGAGAGTCAAGCGCACCCTCAGCGACGTCATCCAGAATGGGGGGAACAGCCACATAGCCAACGGTACAGGCCTTCTGCTTTATTCTTGGTGCTTGACATTTACTGAAATGGACTGTTGTGTAGATTTCTGTAGGATTTAAAGGGATAATCCGGAGTGAAATGCACTTTAGATAAATTTTTCGGACTATTGGGAGTACATACGTTGAGTTGACACCAAAATCATGTCATTCGGATGTGTTTTGAGAAAGTTCGAGCTCACCGTTTTTAGCCAAAACTCGTTAGCCTGGAAGTGACTCGGGCATGTCTTTCGCCGCTACAAAACGCTATTTTTATACCTCTTCTACTGTTCCAAACAACACTACACTTACGTGGTAGTGAGTAGAGGATCCCTAAAGCCAAACCGAAGTATCCCCACGTCTTTATGTGGTCGGATAGAGAGTCCAGAATAAATTTAATCGAGTCAGTACCTTTCCGGAAATGTCGCAGCTGCAGCTAGCAACGTTTAAACAACACTTTATTAACATTTCCGGAAAGGTACGGACTCGATTAAATTAATTCTGGACTCTCTATCCGACCACATAAAGACGTGGGGATACTTCGGTTTGGCTTTAGGGAACCTCTACTCACTACCACGTAAGTGTAGTGTTGTTTGGAACAGTAGAAGAGGTATAAAAATAGCGTTTTGTAGTGGCGAAAGGACCTGCCCCGGTCACTTCCAGGCTAACGAGTTTTGGCTAAAAACGGTGAGCTCGAACTTTCTCAAAATACATCCGAATGACATGATTTTGGTGTCAACTCAACGTATGTACTCCCAATAGTCCGAAAAATTGATCCAAAGTGCATTTCACTCCGGATTATCCCTTTAAGCTATGGAATTGCGAGTTCTCTTCCATTGACTTGCCTTTCTTAAGGCTGTAGCCTGCGTTTTCCCAGAGTCTTATCTGTCATTTCCTCTAGCCTCGTCTCTGTTGCCTTCCCAGAGTCTCATCTGTTTTTGAGCGAGACGTCATCTTGAGAATCCATGAACCTTTCCTTAAATCATTCTGAGCCATCTCTCAAATCAGCCAGAAGCGTGTTACAAATTCACATGCCTTGTAGTCATGTGTTGTCATGAGGTTTTGCACGGAGACTGTTTTTTTCTCTAGTGAACCAGTTCAACTTTCAACTTTATGTTAACCTTATCTCACAACGTTCTTGTCTCATGCGTCTTGCATTGTGGTTAGCATATTGAGTTTTTAGTATAAGCTTTTATGTTAATTATTAGTCAGTCTTGTAATGCATATAGTTCATTAAGAATCTGTGTCCAGCAATTTCAAGCATGAATTTGGTTTGTAAAGTGCATCTTGATGCCCTGCAGGACAAATGCTCCCTGGTACAAATATGCAGGGTTCCCACGGCCATGGAAAACCTGGGAAAGTCATGGAATAGTAACCATTTTCAGTTCCATTTTCCAGGTCTGAAGAAATTATTCAATAAGTTCAGGCATGCAAACTCCTCACCTTTCGGCGAAATTCGCCGTTTTGAATCAAAAATAGGTGACTTACATGATTCGTGCAGATCCGATGAGAAAATATTTAGGGGGGGGGGGGGGGGGGGGGGGGGTGGGGTGTCAAGGTGAATTGAATTTACAACTGAGTTTAGAAATCATGCGCAGACGCTAACGCATCTTGAGGTGTTTCTAGAGCCGCATTTAAAACGTGTCTGATCAGCAAGGGATGCGTGAATGTAGCCCCTATGCGTTTAATAAACATTAGTGGAAGCGAATTGTTGACAAAGACGCAACGCGAACAGAATGCGCACGCCAAGTAGCCTGAGATGTCAGGTGGAATATAGCCTAGTGATTCTGGCGAGAAGAGATGCCGAGGGATTTCACAGGTGGGCTAGTTAAAACTTTCAACTTCTATTAGAAAAAGACGCTGAGATTAGAGTCGCAACATAGCATAGGTTGTTTTCTTCTAATGATGAAAGTTTAGCGAAATTAGACAAACATGTAGACATAACGAGTTATTTTTGATGAAGAATGCGTGTAGTTTGAACCATCTAGATCGGCAAAAGGTGAAGCAAATAGGCAGACTTTATCAGTATATCAAAGGCTAATGTGACAGTTTAATTAAATGCTCATAAACTGGGCTGGTTCGTTTTGTCCAGAGACGTAGTTGATTGACATGATAATGCTGTCTTTTATAAAAGTGGGCCCTGTTACGCGAAGCACACTGCGCATAGACCTTACGCAAAGCCTACGCAAAAGATATGCAACTCAAATGATTCGCTATAGTAACGTAGCCAAAAAAAAGTTGCGACTGCTTCAGACCACACGTAACGCACGTAACCGTTTGAGTTATGTGTGTGACTTGCAACAATTTTCATTAACACCCGGATCATTACGAGTTCGTAAGCCATGCGTAAATTAAATTTACATTTGATTGTAGAGTTACAGGAGGACCCTGATTAGTCTGCGCCTACAGGTAGCCTACAGTTTAACATGTAGCCTAATATGAAGACAGTTCACATAACTTTATTGGTTTGTTAAACACACTAGCACAATATAGCCTAGAAAACACAATATGTAGTAGCCTAGGCTGCATATTAAAACGTTTTAAAACAATTTGAAAAATTAAAGCCTACCCTATTTTATATAGGCCTAATAATATTAGTTTGAAATAGTGTGTGTCTCAAGCAAGATTATTGATTACCTGGTTTGGTCCAAGAAATATTCAGACTTTTCCTTATTCTGATAGTTTAAGTGTCCATTAGGCCTATGAAATCATCAGAAATTTGTAATAAATACATAACAAGTACATAAGCACAGAGAAAGAGAGAGATAGTAAGAAAGAAAGAAAGCGGGTCCCTCACTCTTTGGAAGATTTTTTTTTTTTCCGGGGGGGGGGTTCAGAGAAGAGTCTCACCTTTTTCACCCCTGACCAGTTTGCATGCCTGCAATAAGTTAATTGAAAGTTTTGAAAAAGTCATGAAAGCATTCTTGGGATATGTAGGTTGGAAGTTGCGTAGATGTCGCTTTCTTCATAGATTTAGAATGGTGGGTGAGGAAACAGTCATAACTAGAAAAGCACGCAGAGAGCGCAGCCCTCCACCAAGTGAAAACATAGCCACCTCCTGGATCCAGAAGGTGATCTGGATCACTCCTTGGATTGGAATTTCAGACCTTTCCTGAAAATGTCAGTTGCGAACAAAATGACAAACCCAGATGAAAACACGACCTCCTTGGCGGAGGTAATTAGCCCCAACTTGTGGCCTGAATTAGGCAATTTTGTACTTTGTGAAAAGTCATGGACATTTCACTTAATGTCTTAACTTAATTTTTTCAGAGAAAATAGGTGGCACAACTGTGAAATGCATACATTGCATACATGTGTACACAAATGCATACAAATGCATACATGCACTCTTAGGCCCAATTTTCACCAAAGATCCACGACAAGGCGAAACTGTTGCTCGTTGTTGCAAACCATCGCGAATCATTCAACATGTTAAAGGAATAGTTCGGAATTTTGGACATAGGACCTCATTTCCAACTTTACCGAGGTGATATAGGTCGGTGGAGACCGTTTTTATCGCGTTTAGCCCCTTCCTTCAGTTGCAGCGTCCCCCTTTGCTAACTCTGGTTTTGAGCTAATACATTTCTACGGTAACATCAGTCTGACATCAACAACAGTCTTACTCACTCCACCGCACACCCGCGACAAGTCAATTAAATCGTCGGACTATCGATATACATGTCCGTTTTGATAGAATAATTTTAGAAATAAAACTAACCGTGCAACTCAATGATTTATTACATTTTGAGGGACTAGTTTCTCAATATCAATCCGCCACTGCCATACAGGGAACAAATTAGGCTATTGCAATGCGATGCAAGGTTCGTTTTATTTCTAACATGGTTCTATCAACACTAGGCATGTGCATCGATAGTCTGACGTTAAAATGTATTTGTTTCGGGTGTTCTGTGGAGTGTTTTCAGTGGCAGGCTGGATGTTACCGTTGACTTGCGTTATCTTGGCACCAGATTTGCACGAGATGAACGCTGCAACTCATAGGAAGGGCAGAAATTCACTGAAAATGGTCTTCACCGACCTATATCACCCAGACTGAGTTGGAAATGAGGTCCTATGTCCAAAATTCCGAACTATTGCTTTAAGTCGCAGTTGCAGGGTTTTAGAACATTGCAACTCATCTTGTCACTAATCTTTGGTTTGAACCCCCCTCTACAGGCAGGCTACATCAGGCACAGAACTGAAGCATTCCATTTGCGGAGCGTAATGCTGCAACAATTAGCTTCCAATTGAGTACAATGGAACTGCACCAGGAGTGATAGTGGCATGTATAGTACTCTGGAAAAAATAAGACCAGTCATCTAAATCTAGTTTTGTCCACTGGGAATGGAACGCTTCAGTTACGTGCCTGGTTCAGCCAGCTGGTGAAAGCTGCGGCCAATTCAACAGTAATGCTGTGACCAGTGGTCTGAGGTGTTCTGCGACTCGATAGCTCAAATCCTTCTGTAAACAAGACACAATATACAGTGCCCTCCAAAAGTATTGGAACACATGCTTAAAGTTAAATATAAAATCATCTTTTGGAAATTGATCTTAATGTCTTAAATGAAGCAATAAGGTAATATTCAACTTTTAAGAACATTCATTTTCTATGTGAATAAATAATGTATTGTAAATAAATAAAGGTTTTCCTTAAAATACAGGGGTCATAAGTATTGGAGCGCCCATGTTAAATTCCCATAGAGGATTTTTATTTTTATTTTTTAACGGCCAGTTATTTCATGGATCCAGGACACTATGCACCCTGATAAAGTTCCCTTGGCCTTTGGCATTAAAATAACCCCACATCAACACTATACCCTTCACCATACTAAGAGTTTGCTAAGGCATGCTTTATGTCAGTTATTAGCTGTTAGCTAATTAGCTGGTTTCATTCTCATTGAGCTCAATGCAATTAAAAAATTGATGTCCTTAAAGGTTGAATATTTCCTCATTGTTTCATTTAAGGCATTAAGATCAATTTCCAAAAGATGATTTTATATTTAACTTTAAGCATGTGTTCCAATACTTTTGGTATGTGCTACTGTATGTGTTCTGTTTACAAAACGCTTTTGCACACCTCTTTTGTAGGGACAGGTGCGTCAGAATAGGTTATCCAGTTAAACTTGTGAAAGAAAATCCCGCACACTGTCCATTACGCATGCATATTTATTTACAACGTTTCGGTCATAGACCTTCCTCAGGTGTATGTGTTCTGCCACCCCTGATCCTGTCTGGACATGCTGACTGATTCTGTCTGAACATGCTGACTGATTCTGTTTCTTGTGTCCCTCTCAGGTGTGGCAGGTAGTCTAGCCACTGTTCTCCATGATGCCGTGATGAACCCAGCGGAAGGTACTGTAGGCCTACCAGCAAAACAAACCTTATGTTTATTTATTTAGTTGTTTATTTGTTTCTTTATTTCAGATACACCCAGTAGACGTGCAATGGGTCATAAAACTCACGGTTCAGATCGTATCACGGTTCTGTGTAGCCAGGGCTACTGTAAAATAGGGATCGACCGATAATCGGCCAGGCCGATAATTTTGGCCGATATTCTGCATTTTTATAGTTATCGGTATCGGCCATATTTTTCACCGATAAGCCGATAACATATATTTTGCAGCCGTTCTGTCCCTAACGCGGCCTCCACTGCCTGCCCTCATCACTCTGAGCTCTACAGCAATGTCCCGCCCACCACACCATCTGATTTGCTAAGCACAACGAATCAGCCAATCAACACCGGAGGCTAAACGATGTGAAAGTCTGTTTCGAGGCGGAGAAATTGAACAACGGGAACGAGCTCATTCGTAGAAAGCAGCCTATGTCGCTGGCACTGCAAGAATTCACAAACTTCTAGACGAAAGTTGCAAAAGGCAGCAACAGAAATAGCATCTTATCAGTCCCAATGAAACTGTAATGCGGTGCATAAAGCAAACAGTCTCACCGTTTGCTAGACGTAAGGCTAATTTCTAAAACCCCATTTGGCGACGTTACGCATGTTAATGTGTAGAGTTAGATAGCAGCCATAGAGAGAGTCAAGGGAAGCCGAAATAACTAAATAAAACGTAACGTTAGTGTTGTGCAGGCTAATGATCCGTTTAGCGTAAGCCAACACAACAGGCTTTATTGAGAATGTAAAACTCACTAGCGAAATAAATGTGGCAGTGGTAAAGCCGTTCATGATAAATCCCCGAAGGTGATAACTTGTCAGAAAGTCATAACGTGACTCGGCCTCAAGTCCCAAAAGCACATCGCCTTTGTACATATACACATAACTTTATTATTTGAAGTGCTTTTTGAACTTAAACACGCCAGTGTCATCCCAACTAAGTTCTCTTTTTCTCTCTACCTCTCCCCCCTCTTCATGCGCGCTCACACACGGTAGCCGACACACACACGCAGACAGACACGCTGCCCAGGAGGCATATGAAAATAAATGCAAACGAATAACCAGTAGCCTAGCCACCTCTGCATTCTACAAGTTTTAATATTCAGCCTACGCTAAGGACTTATGCAAGTTATGTGTATAGTCTACATAACCAATTGAATAGCCTATAGAATGAATTCAGATGTAATTCCCATCCAAAAGTCAATTTGCAATACAGAAATATGCTGTCCTATCTAATTTTGACAAACTTTATTACCAGTCCAACTGTTGATTTGTTTTTAATTGATAATGACATAAAAAATTGCAGTTTGATAGGCATCAGGCTGCTGGAAGTTATTATGAAAACAACAGATTTTTGCTATTTCTGAAAATGGCTTTAGAGGGATTTGCATTCAACTCAAATATTCCTTTCCTAAAAATGGCATAATTTTTACATTTATCGGTTGCACATATCGGTTATCGGCTTCCAAATTTCATAATTATCGATATCGGTATCGGCCCTGAAAAAAACATATCGGTCGATCCCTACTGTAAAACACTGTTTTATAACACTTAATGATAACAATCATGACTTCTCTCATAATGACCTTTTGCCAGCTCCATTTGAATATAGCCTATGGCTAATCTACAAACTCTAGCATTTGTTTTTTGCAAAAAAATTTGCCTATTAACAATGATATGCATAATAATATTGGTATAAACAGCCCACATTGCTTTGGAAATGGAAGCATGTGATGACATGATGCTAGCTTGACATTTACTGTTTGTTGTGAATCACGTGCTTCATGTAAGTGAAATGTAGTTTACGTAAGACAAATTATTGAAGACTTTAAGACACAAGGCAGATTTTATATTCTTGTCCTTTTTCAAAATTACAGTGAGTGCAGCCTATGTTAAAGTATATTCATATGATTTCCTTTTAAGCATTTTTTTTTTAAATATTAAAATGAAGTTATCATTTATCAACAATGACAAGCCAGCTTGAACCTGCCACTTGCTCTCTCTCCCTCTCGTGTGAGCCGCGCTCAAGATGCGTTCGCAATTAAACGAAGTAACATAACGTAGACCTATCTGCTGCGTAGTGGAGGTTGAGACGACCCAAACTTGCATGAAACATGCTGCTGTTGCATTTTCACGTTCTTGAGGGAGAGTGAAAAATTAGTTTGCCAGAAGAAGGAAGGAGAAGGAAACCAAATGATCGACTTACAACACTAAATGGCCGTAGACTGAATCAGGAGCTGAAAGGAATGTAATCATGTTTCCCATGACAAAGGTGCCTTACAAATGGTAACAGATTTAAAAGGAGCCATTGTTAATTCCTGCGTCCCCTTCTGACATCGGTCTAAGAATGATCTAATGATGTGTCTGGAAAAAAAAACAACCCCATTCATTGTTTTCAAACTGTAGAGATTATTGACGACATTGTTGTATGGCATGTTTTCATGAGCTGGTTATGTGCTTCTAGATCAGGCCTGATTGTCAACAGTCTGATTTTTAGCTTGGCCATATTTGTGTTGATTTTTTTTCACATTCATTCATCTCTCTCTCTCTCTCTCTCTCTCTCTCTCTCTCTCTCTCTCTCTCTCTCTCTCTCTCTCTCTCTCTCTGTGTCTCTCTGTGTGTCTCTGTTTGTCTCTCTGTGTCTCTCTCTCTGTCTCTCTCTCTCTCTCTCTCTCTCTCTCTGTGTCTCTCTGTGTCTGTTTGTCTCTCTGTGTGTCTCTGTTTGTCTCTCTGTGTGTCTCTATCTGTGTCTCTCTCTCTCTCTCTCTCTCTCTCTCTGTGTCTCTCTGTGTCTGTTTGTCTCTCTGTGTCTCTCTGTGTGTCTCTGTGTGTCTCTATCTGTGTGTCTCTCTCTCTCTCTCTCTCTCTCTCTCTCTCTCTCTTTCTCTGTCTCTTCCCTCCGTGGCCCTCTGCAGTCATCAAGCAGCGCATGCAGATGTTCAACTCTCCGTACCGGGGCCTGTGGGACTGCGTGGTGACGGTGACGCAGCGCGAGGGCCTGGCGGCCTTCTACCGCAGCTACAGCACGCAGCTGACCATGAACATCCCCTTCCAGGCCGTGCACTTCATCACCTACGAGCTGACGCAGGAGCGCCTCAACCCGCAGCGCCGCTACCGGCCCACCAGCCACATCGTGTCGGGCGCGGCCGCCGGCGCCGTCTCGGCCGCCGTGACCACGCCGCTGGACGTGTGCAAGACGCTGCTCAACACGCAGGAGAACGGCGCGCTGCGGCTCTCGGGCATGGCCAACGCCATCAGGACGGTGCACCGGCTCGGCGGCTCGCGGGCGTTCTTCAAGGGCGTGCAGGCGCGCGTCATCTACCAGATGCCCTCCACGGCCATCGCCTGGTCCGTCTACGAGTTCTTCAAGTACTTCCTCACCCAGCAGCAGCACCAGCACGACCTCGCCCTCAGGGACCACGGACAGCAGAACCAGGAGCCCAAGCCGGGCGCAGGCTCCAGTCCCACATGAGGCCCGCCGTGGCTCTCTGGGTTGGAGCAGAGACAGGGAGCTACGGGCCTCTGAATTAATTTGGGGGGGGGAGGAGACAGAGTCCCCCCTCGGAGTCCTCCTCCCCTCCTGTCATTTCAGTATGTTTACCATGAAGTCATGAGCTGACTGACACTAAAAGAGGGCACTTTGGATGTTTGCTGTCATTTAGGTAGAACCTTGTGTTCATTTGTCGTCGTCGTCGTCGTCATTGTCATCAACAATCTTTTTTAGAATTTAATAAGAGTTTCATCCAACCTTTCACATCCACCGTTCCATCAGTCTCTCCCCGTGTGGCCTGGAGCACTGAAAGGCTCTCGGATGGTGCCGTCAGATGAAGTCTCTTGCCATGGAGGGGAGTGAGGAAAAATGGGGTAATGGAATGGTAGTGGTGGTTACCACTCCCCCCCCCCCCCCCCCCCCTCCCCTCAGTCTCTGGCTCGCCAGACCGACCATCCCCCCCCCACCCATCCCCCCGATCCCCGGTCGCTGTCTGTGTGATGACTGAGTCTACCCTCCTCACACTGTGCTTGGCTTCATCCGTTTGTTTATGGATTTCATGTAGGAATTTTTTTTTTTTTTCTTATTTATTTTATTGGCTAAGCGGAAGGTCGCATTTCAAGGATTTCGGAAGAGCCGCAGGGTTTTGTGTGCTTGTTTGATTTCTGTGTGTATTTTTTAAAGGGCTGTTTAATTGAGCGCATTCCTTAGTCCTATGTGGTAAACAAAGAGCCCCCCCCCAATTCATGTTGTGCCTCATCCACCGTCAGTTGCAGGTTAGAGCTTACTAGGGGACTCATAAGGCGGCATTGCGCAGGTGTCCAAACCACCACCACCATTGTGTAAGAAGCTCCAGTGAGCTCCTCGTTTAATGTGTGGAATTGTGGGGCGCTGACTGAAGCTGACCAAGCAATCCAAGTTAAATTCCAAACCAAGTTAAATAGGATCCTTTTTTTTTTTTAATGCTTGAGGGTTAGACGTGCTGTTCTGGATGTCACGTGACCGTAAACGTGGAATCCAGTGAGATAGCATTTATGTATATGGAGCCCAGGGCTGTCTTTTGCCACATTATGCAGAAATGAATCTCATATGTGAGATGGCTACTATAGTTAAAGGAGAATGGCTCTTCCATGAAGAGATTCAAGAGAAGTATCCTTTGTTCATGTGTCATACGGATTTTTAGTAGCGTGACATTGCATCTTTACGCTGTCAGTCTCTTACGTCATGTACTAAAGAGTTTTGATTTTGTACCGCACAAACTTTCCCAGCCTTCATCACTCCATAAAACATATTAACGAGTCGATGGCTCTTTCCAGTTCTTACTCATAAGTTCATTGTTGAACTTGAGTTGTTAATTCTATCGTTACAAATCCCAAATTGAAAACAAGCGCACGAGTGAAACCGCTTGATGTATGCTCATTCCGTGGAGACACTGTAGCCTTCTCACAGTAAACAGTAAAGTATGTAAATATAAAGCTAACTATCTATCTATCTATATGTATGTACGTTAAAGACATTGCCTGTGAGAGCTGTTGTACACATGTCCATGGGACACCTTCTTCACTCACACATGTCTCTATCTCTGCCTGGGTCAAGTCTGTAGATGTGTATGTCATGGAACATTCAGACACAGTCGAAATCCTGCATACAAATCTGCGGGTGTCCTCCTTGTACAGGTGCCTGTGTGGCCCAGAAAGGTTTGCCTTGTTTTATGCAGAGCACTCGGCTTGCTCTGGAATCACGCACAACTCTATGGAATTTTAAGTGTAAAATGTAAAATGTGTAGAATAATGTCAGCTTTGGCAACTTTTCCTCCCTTTGTGTGTGTGTGTGTGTGTGTGTGTGTGTGTGTGTGTGTTTTTTTTTTTTTTTTTTGTGATTTGCTGTGTGTGTGCACGTGCGTTTGGGTGTGGACTTTTTGTCTTGAGTTGTTGTTGTACAGGTGTGGCTTGATTCACTCTGGTCAACAGTAAAATGAGACGCACATACCAAAAGCCTATGGTGTGGAGAGTGTGGGGGACCACATGGCTCAACACTCCTAAATATCTGTGATTTTTTTTTTTTTTTTTTTTTTTTTTTACAATCTCCTCCTGTAGAGTCTTAATTTAAATTTAATATAATGTAATGTTTGTAAGTATTAGCCATTTTTATGTACCGGTAACAATGCATTTATGAAAGTTACGCAGCATGGGCTAATTGAAAAACAAAAGAACACTGAGGTCAAGTACCTCACTCCTTATATGGGCCAAGATCTGCTCCTCACAGCTGCAGTCAAGTGTATCGAGTAGGGGGATATGTAGTGCACTAGATGGGGTTTCAAAATGTGGGTTTGTGCTGGCAGAGAGAATGCAGACCAACAGTGATGCAGACGGGGTTGGATAGGCTGGCGTGGGGTTGGGGGGTGTCGGACTGGTTTCAGACTGGTTTCACTGGCAGAGCTTTTCAGGGCCGAGGGTGCTTCCTGTGTCCTGACTGTCCTGCGTCACTCACTTCCTGTGTCCGCTCCGTCTGGTCATTTTTATCCATCTCGATTGCACCCCACCCCCAAACTAGTAATACAGACATTTCCAAAAAAGACCACATTACTAAAGCAGCTAGGAGTTGTTTGTTTGCCTTTCATTAAGTGCTTATTGGTTTAATTTTTCTCTCACAGAAAAACGCAGAGGGTTTTCGTTTGTTGTTGTTTTAAAAGCCTGCTTCTCTAACGCTGTATTTATTCATTAACTATGCAGCAGAGTTGGTTCCAGGACAATGTTATGTGGAACCACGACTGTCTGAGACTAAATGTCCTCCTCCTCCTCCCCTTTGAGATCCCAAAGAAGTCGACTACTAGACACCATGTCAGGCCCTGTTTAGACTTCAGGCATAGCTTTAAAATGTAGATTTAGAAATAGTGTTGAAAAGATTATACAGTTTTTGATTGCCCTTGATTTGGTGATTGCTTCATGCCGTTGGATTCACTTATAGCAAAAGGGGATATAGTGAAATCGCGTTTGGTGGGGTTTTTGTTTGGAATTGTTTTCAAAAGTGCATACAAACTGCTTGCTCATCTGTCCAAACCCACTGGTGGGTCTTTGGACAGACGTCAAGATGGTCAGAGGGGCAGTTTTATTGACTTGGAATCTACACTTTCAACCGTGTCATTGAAAATTGTCCCCTAAATGATGTGACCTTATCTTAGAGAGATATAGGTCTTGTATAAAGTTGACTTTTATGAATAATATTAATATTTGGCAGCATAATAGCCTAGTTTAAGTACCCCATATGAATAAATGCCATACTTATGACCTGCTTAGTAATAATTGTACACTTGTAGAAAGGACATATGGTTTGACAAAGTACTTGTGCTTTGAAAAAAAAAAAATTAAACACTGAAAGCGATCTTAATTTGTGGTACAAAGTGAAACAAATAAATCACTAAATGGCCAGTATTTCTTTCTCTATGCATATCCTTCCCTTTGCTGTTATGTGTGGCTTTCTACACATCTTCCCAGTGCTATCACTGTCTTGAAGATACTGTGGCCTTTAGCACATCCTGACCATCACCTTGACGGAGGAATAGTCCTCTTCTCTGATTTGATATGCTGAGAAAGAGTCGGCAAATAGATGAAGAGTTTTAGATCTTTAGAGTTGAGGCAAAACAATTCAATAGCCTGTGCATATGTTTCTCAAAGGTCATGAAAATTGATCAGTGGGATCTTAAAATAAATCTGCTTGTGCTAGAGTTGTGGGTTGAATAGCAACACATGACTTACCAGACTTGACCAGGGAGGTATTCTAAATACGTGGTTTAGTGACAAACCTGGGTAAGTTGACTCAGAATAAGGGGTAAACCTCCTAATAGAAGAGCTGTTATGGCTTCATTCTCTTAACAGAAGTTGTAGGAGGTTTACCACTTACTCTGAGTTAACTTAACTCAGGTTTGTCACTAAGCCACATACTTGGAACACTCCCCATGGGGTGGACAATGTTATTGATATTTATGCAAGCGTTTTATGCAACTGCACCGGTGGTATGTCACTACGCTACCCTTTAGATGTATGACAAAACAACACATATTCTATTGCTTTTCATAACAGCAAAAGGACAAGGTTATCCTTCAAATAATTCCGCTGCGTAACTTCAGTCCCTTTTTATTTTTGTATAACATGTATGACATGTTGCCCCATAATATATATGCTTATAAATAGTTTTAATGAAGAAATGTAACATACGTGTCTAGGGACATGTTTGCTAGTGTACATTATTTGCTGCTTGTACGCACAATGATATGGGAGTTTGGGGAACGAGGGATATTTTTAAACACAGAGTGCCATCTAGAGTTCTGAACTATTTTTGCTGGAAAATGAATGATGCAAATGTTTATGGATGGAGGAACTGCTGCTACAGTTTGTAACACTGGAGCTGAAATAAAATGCAATTACTCAAATAATGCAACCTGACTCTTTTATCGTCTGCTTTTATTTTGGTAGATTATGTAGTAATTTAAATGGAAGTTATTATACGGTATTGGTGTACAGCCGTCTGTGTCTGCTTTTCTGAGAGGTGATGTGGATGTCTCGCCGCAACTGAAAGTTGTGTTCACACTCTGACCACAAGAGGGCACACCAGATGAGCCATTTATCCTTGTTTCCAAAATGATGCAACACAAGACACGAATATACAACTGAATAAGTTATTTACACAATTATGAACCTGTTTCTATAGGCAATTCTTTCTTGAATTAATCTTTAGTAATTAAGAAAATACAAGATACCAAACTGTTATTTTGCTGATAAATTAAAAGATAAAAACTTCCAGAAAACAACAACGTGTCAAATAATCCTGGGGCCAGGGCTTTGTAAATGAGCAGGGCAACAGTGTATTGATCAAACTCTTTCATATGCAATTGGTTGGGCACTTCCACGGTGGCCGACCAACACCCAGGTCAAATGAATACTGTACAACAGTTAATTGCAAAACTGTGGTAGCCTACTGGTACTGGTATGCAGACTATAGTGATACTCCAGAAGTCTTCAAGATGCTTATTCATAAAGACAAAATAATCACTTTGATAAAAAATCCTTAACCATGTGATCACTGTAGTTAAATTTGAACACAAAACAGAATGTACATTGTAAAATATGTAGTTAAATTGGCCTATGCTACTATATGTTAATGCTGGTCATCATGGTACTTATAGAGCCAGCTGTTTTCTGAGGTGGCACTCGTTGTGAAAAGTTTGACAACCACTGCTCTACAACATGACGTAGGATACCACAGCAGTGAACAATTGGCTCCAGACAAACGCAACACATGCCTTGGGCTGTACCTGAGATCTGTAAAGGCACTGCTTCACAGTACAGTACACACTGTACAAACCTAAAGGAGTCACACAACAGGGTGCAGAGTACAACAAAATATCCACAAATCCTGGAGTCGGTGGAAGAAAATGACCCCACCCCCCACACTTGCCCGCAACTTATCTGCCGTGATATTGAGCAAAACTCTTTTTATTTATTTTTTTATTTTTTTAATGTTACAGAATTTACGTACAGAAAACGCATCCTGTGTCAGTGTACTAACACAGGACCACTAACACTGAGACAGTGTGACAGATGAAAAAAGTACCCAAGTCCTTGATATGCATTAGCATTTCCATCCTGGATGTAAAAAAGACAACAACGTTGCTCTAGTCTTTAGGGTGAATGGGGATCCTTGCACAACTCAACCTACATGTCCTGGGACACGTACACAGTTTGGGAGAATGCAGTGTGTTGTGTTCGTTGTTTACGGTCCCCTGTTTTGAGATGGCTGTTTATCTGCACAACATAAAGAAAGGATCCCTCTTGATCATGATGAGCCTCTTGTCATATTGTCCCTATTCTTTTATCACTTGATCTGGTCTAAACTAAACTGTCCCTTCTACCTGGAGCTTCTGCCAGGAGATAACACACACACACACACACACACACACACACACACACACACACACAGTCACGAGGTCTTCAGCTGAACGTAGACCGACACATGCCCACACGCACTCACACAAGCGCCCTGATGGTTTGAGTAGTGGCTGCAATCGATGGCTCTCATCAGATGATGCGGATGCGAGGGGGTTTTATCTGCCGCTGGAGAAGAATGGGAGCCCATGCTGATTGCGGCTACATCAGGCATCCAGTTTCATGACACTGGCCCTGGGAGACGATAGTTTACGGAGGCCCTCCCCTCCTGTGGGAACCTGGAGCCCAGAGTCTTCGGATCATCACCTTATCAGAAGGTTGGCAAATTTGTCCGACAGTCACGGCATATTGCCGCAGTGACAATGCTGCTCTTTGTAAAGGGCTCCCAGTCTTTCCCCCATCCTTAAAGAGGAGATATCCCGGTGTTTGCTCAAACCTAGATTGGCTCCTGAAACAACAACATGATGGCTCCATGACCACACAATGTGTACAATCTTAAGGGCCCATCAGCAATAGGAGAAGATAGGGGAGTCAGAGAGTCGAGATGGGAATGGGAAAAACACTTCAAATGCTGCTAGAGGAAAGATACTCATTGATTAAAACTCCCAGTTGGTTGTCAGACTGCGATTTTGGCCTACGTACACTTGTAAGTAGGTTACATGTTCTCATATGACCACTGAACTTGATGTATATTTTTGTGCCATCATCATAGAATCTTACTTAATGAGTGATGAGGAATGATTGATCTTGTTTTTTCCTCAATTTCAGACTCCTCTGTTGATATACGCACAAACTGTAAGTATGACAGCATGCGTCATCAGTTCTTAATGTGTAGTGTAGTGTATCTCCTGTCTACCTGATCTATTGCCTCACAAAAGGTTGTGAAAGTATTGGCCTTAATCTAGCTGAGGACATATTTATGGAAGCTCTTAGAGGTGATGAAATGGATGTTGTGGAGCACATTGCAGTCAAAAATGTACTTTTGTTTACGGCAACAAAGAATCGACTGCTCTCCAACAATATCATGGCATATCTCCTCCTTTCTTGTTTGTGTGTGTCTGGCGAGGGCTGTAAGTGTTTTGACTTTACATCACAAATTGAATTCTCTGTGGTATTACTAAGTCAACTTTGCCCCATCACTGGTAGACCATTGTACATATGAAACAGGCTGTGACCAGACTGGCCTCCCCTACTCTTGGGGAAAGCCGAGCACGTGCTGGTGGATTTGAAAGTGCTTAGAGACTGTCCATCAAACAGCCAACACACACACACAAACACAGACACAAACACAGACACACATACATACAATGCATATATCATGCTTATAACAGTGGCTGTCACAGATCCAGTTCGTCCAGGTGGTTTCGGGGAGGATGTCAAAGGCATTCCCTCTGTCAGGTCGACAAGATGACGAAGAGGAAGGGGAACGGCGAGCGAAAGGGGCGTTGCAGAGCCTCTTGTGTTTCAGAGGCAATGTACCGTGTCCCCCTTGCACTAGGCGTCACAAAGGCAAGATGGGCAATAATAGCCCCGTCAACCGGGGCCCTTATCTGATGGCTGTGTTCCTGTGCGCCATGTCGGCTGAGACGCTAGCCCAGATAATGTCAAAGTTATAATCCCGTCAAAACAGATGCTATCAGGCGCTGCTTTCACATCGACCACTTTGCTACGTTTGAATCTGCCATTAACACTCTGAGTTCACCACTGGCATTGAACGTGCTTCAACTTCTTTTTTTTCAAAGTGTCTGATGTCATGACTTGTGTTAGCTAGAGATGTTTTAAAGCTGAAAGTGACCTCATACAGGGGCCATGATTCCTTAGAGATAGTTTCTCTCTGGGACTATTTAAAGGCCTTTAAAAGGCATGATAATGAGACTTGTCTGTTAATCTCTCTTGCCCCCCCCCCCCCCCCCCCCACACACACACACACAGTAAGGAGGTTCTTGGGGGCCCTGTTCTGACATGGTCCAACCCTGGCTCTTTGCCCTTGTGTAATTGGTCACTGACAGCCAGGTCATGGGTCGTATCTGCATTGCTTCATGGTAGTGGTTATATTTGCATCACATTGTGAGGGTTAACCTCTGTGCAGCTCTGAGGTGAAGAAAACGTACACGCTTTGTGTTGACTTGCCATTGGCATTTCAACAGTTAGAACAATATGGCAATATAGCAATGTGTTGTTGTAGCACCAGACAATTATTCAAAAAAGTGTTGTTTGGTTAAACCACAAGCCCTTAAATCCCCAAAAGCTTTGTACTGAGTTGAGTGTGTAGGTCTGTCATCAGAATGTGATTCATCTGAAGGGTCACAAAGAAAACATTTTCTTTGTAGCGTGTGCTCCTCTTGTTTTTTTTTTTTACATGTAGGTCACTGTTTCCTCTGTCTGTCGTTTCCTGTGTGCATTGTTACATGGAAGTCTTCAGTTAAGAGGCACCGGGCTGTCATTCCACCCACTGCAAACTGCTTTGAGCAGATCAGGTTTGGATGGATGGAAGCTCTTCATTCAAAGGCAATCAGGTGAATCAGTTTGGAGCTATCAGCGCTACACCATTCAAGCAAAACCAACATTCCTTTGTTTTCATCTTGAAAGGCTCTCTGAGCAAAGCCAGAAAAGCCTGTTGTCTCTTAACAGAAAGTGCAAGTATTCTACATAGAAAAAAATGCTAGCATCAAATTATGGTGATCTCTCCCTTTATTCTCTTCCACGAGAGACACCACCATGGCTAAAAGTAAGTTTGTTCCAGTTGCTCCACCACACTCACAGAAAAGGGTGCTATATTGAACCAAAAATGGCTCTATTGCAGTGGTTCTCAAAGTGGGGTCTGGGGACCCCTTGGGGTCCGTGACTCATAGCCAAGGGGTCCGCGAAATAATTTGCTTGAAATGATAAAGTTAACATTTTAAAAAGATGATGCTCTTTTCACCCATAAAACAAGCAAGTTGTGTCTATTTGGTCCTACCCACATTAACTTGGGATAGTGGACCCGGCCACAACTTCAGAGAATACGAATGGTTAACTGTTACGGTTACAAGGGGGTCCTCGGAAAATGTTATCCCCTAAAAGGGGTCCTTGGAACCAAAAACATTGAGAACCCCTGCTCTATTGCATGCTTTATATGCCACCCCCAAAAGGGTTCTTTAAACCATTCATCAAACGAGCCCCTGAGGGTTCCTCAAAGCCTGCATGGTTTTATATAGCGCCCCAGGAACCCTTACTTTAAGAATGCAGTCCTTAAAAAAAAAGAGGTCCTTAGTTCCTTAGCTCCCGGCATGAAAGACATGCAATTGGTAGCAAAGACATGACAAGGCAAAACCGACGACAGCCTTGTGATTGGCCCGTGTGTTGGGATTCCCCCGGGGTCATCGGGTCGTGGGCCTCAGACGGGTCAGGAGCATTCACGGGGGCTCTGTCTGTCTCCCAGATAAAGAGGCGATGCTATCACGGCCACATCACACTCCCCTTCTCAGCGCAGGCTTGCTACTGTAAACAGGATCTCTGTTGATGGCACGGTGTTCTCTCCAGGCCTGCCGTGTTATCGGCCATTCCTGGAGCCCTCTGTCCTCGTCCCTCTAGCTGACCCCGCACGCACATGCACACACGCACAAGCGCAACGGGAAAGTCTCACGCCATCTCTACGCTGATGCAGACACTGTCCATATCCCAGTTTAGTGGGCGTTCATGGTCAGCCTGTGTCAGAAAGTTATGATTATGAACTGGATATTCATTTTGTACAGGGATGTATTCGCACTAGCAATGAGTGTTAATGTTTCAAAGATTTTTTTTTTTTTTCTTAAAAAAATACGACAGAATACAACAGAACTTGTAGAGTAGCTGTAGCTTCCTGCTGCTCTAGCTGTTGGCAGGGATGGGCAAAAGTACATCAAAATATATTTTTGAAATAAAATATATAAAAAAACAATTTTAAAATAAATTAGAACAAAATACTGTGTGAAAGTACTAAAAATAAAAATGTAAAGGGAGCATATTACTTGGCAAACCTTCCACAGCTGTCTATGAGACCCGACAATTCATTTTTGTCCTCTGTAGTGGACATCAGTCTAAGTTTTATAAATGAAATGCCATTCATGCCAACTATTTCAATCCTTTAGTTCTCTCAAGAAGACATCCTGGTGTTTCTGGTGATACCACAATTATGTGGATTGGGTTAACAGATTTTACAAATTATATTTTCAAAATGGCGGCAAAATACTTGTGTAACTGCACCCCATAACTCCACCCACTTCACTTCACATTTCTGAAAAAGGCTTTCAAAATGGGCAGGACGTTCCGAAATTGGTGATTTCGTGTCAATCTGGGAATTAGTGCAGCAGACATGGCTTATCACAGGTAGGCTAATCAGGGCAGCAGGTGTTGGGGCATTGCATTCCTAATTTGTAACCATCCGGTGACGTAGATTTGCAAGAGAAATGCAGGACTACGTCAGCATTCCAATAACATTTTGGACCAAAATGTCATGGCATCTTTCAACCTGTAGAAGGCGCGGAGAGCTATATCTCCAATACAAAATCATACGAAATGTTAGTTTTCTCGGGAAACACGATTTTTGTCAATATTAACCATGGTAATAGTGTAGTTCACAACTTATGAGTAATTTCAATCAATCAACAGCTCAAAAAACATATTTTAGGCTGCAGTTACACTTTAAATCATCTACAAAAAATCTCAAAATTTAAACTTTTTTTCTTCAGGGTCTCAGGAGGTTAATCTATTCCATCATCCGTTGAATGACTCTGTTTATTAAGTGGACAGTGTTTGAGAGCTCCAGCTTTTTTCTGCCCAATAGATATGCCCAGAGTGGTAGATAAAACAGAGTGGCGACACTCCCATAGACTGCCAATATGGCAGCGCTTTTTCCAGGCAGGAGTTTTGGAACTATTAACAGCCGATCTCTTGGTCAGTAGTGAATGGGTTAGTTGATTACACCCTCCAGAATCCAGAAGTACATCCCACCCTGCGATCCAGCCATTAAGTGCAGGTTTTTTGGAACTTTATCATGTGGAGGCGACATCAAAGAGTGTCGCAACTCTCTCTTTCTATGGCTCTGAATATGCCATAACCTACAAACAGTCAACAGTCAACTATGTTGACCTGCCTGTTACCTCATAGCCTAAAAACTGTATCAGAGGTGCACTCAAAAAGTCACAATTTAACTGGTCAAGCGCATCAAAGTGGCATTGTCAATGCATGCCGAGCAATGTTACCAGGAAACCACATAACCAGTTCCATGTGTTTTGATTAGATTCAAGTTCTCAAGAAACTTGAGGTTGGTATATGAGAGGATGTGATCAACCTGCAAGTTACTCAACTTTCACTGTATCATCTTCCTGAATATCAAGTCAGCACTAGACAGAAGCTACTTTCATTGTTTTGCACTTTTATGATGTCATCACATCACCAAAAGTAGGCTGTTGGTCTTACCAAAAATATTTGTCAGCATTTTTAAACTACAAAAATATGCACCTTTGGTAGAAAATACGGAGCAATTTTCTTCGACAAAATAAACTACAAATAGCAAAATGCCATTTAATATTTTAAACACTTATTTGAAATGCATGTATCAGAAATACTGCAAATTCCTGGCTGTTGGCTACAGCAGCAACTCGAGCTAGGTAGTACCAATTTTGTTTGTGTTTGTGTTTTGTATTTGTCAATTTTGATCCAATTTGACTGCTTTGCTATGTTGCCCACCCCAAATTTCTACCAGCCTACCCAAATGTAGTAGGCTAGAACCGGCACTGATACAGTATGTTCCCTTCTGTCATTCAATACACATCACTGAGGACCACTCTCAACAAAACGGACATGATTATCAGATAAGATGACAAAAGGCTTAATCCCTCCTATGATAATTGTGACCGTTGGTCCTCCATAAAAAAAGGACCCCCCCAGCCACACACAACAGATAATATCCCCAGGAGCCATTGTTAGTGGAGTGGGCCAAGCCCTTCAGACGTTAGCAGTGTCCTAATCCCCTGAGGTCTGGGGCTGAGGGAGTCAACGAGAGGTTCATGAACCACCTGCGTCTGGACAGGATACTGGTAATCCTGTTTATCCGAAAACTTTGCTACCTTTCTCATTCGGCTGTCTTCAGCTGCTCACGGCTCAGCCCAGAGGTCTGTGAATCTAGGGTGACCAGATTGTGTCCTCTTTTTTGGTTTGTGAAAAAGAGGACACAAGAGAAAACACTGCCTCAAAAGGCTATTTTGTATTATTTGTGAACGACAGATAGAAACGCGTTGCAAATTCGCTGTAAACACGTTTGAGGCTCTAGAAGCACTAGGTCTCAAAAAGAGCACATGTACTGGAAAAAGAGGACATCTGGTCACAGCTGAACCTGAAAATATAATGTTGATGATAATATGCATATCCTCAGTCTAATCTCTACTATTGATCATGAGATTCTTCAGAAAGTTTCAATTTGGTGTCTTTTTGAGAGTGTGTCTTGTGATTTGTGTGATTTGTTTGTACATTTCGTAGAGGTGGATTATATATTCAAAACACAAAAGAACTGTACATGCACCAGAACAGGCAAAAATAACTATGGTTCTACATAACCTATACAAATACATATCATAGACTGTATAAATAGATAAGAGAGAAATATCACAACATGTGATGCCATCGGCAGAGTAAAAGTGAGTGAGGCAAGTGAGACAGTTTCAATAGGGATAATACAAAAAAACCCAACATAATTATTCAAACATTAAACCTGAAAATGTTATATCTGCTCTTAGAATCAGTGATCTCATTCGCTGTTCCGCATTTGCGTGAGATGAGGCTTTGTGTGCCGTTCTGAAGAGCCCAGACTGAGTGACTCAGCGCCCTCACACGATTAAGAGTCAAGGAGCATCATCTCACATTGGCAGCACTTGGAGAGAGGGCTCTCAGTAAAGCAAACCACCGATTCAAAACAGCCTGAAACCACCCTCACACGCTCAGCCCATATACCAGCATGACTTAGGCTACTGTCACCCACACACCAGCACTGTCTTCACTAAGAGAAACACAGGCAGACACTGACTTCTAGAAGAGAAGAATCACGGTCACGTTTCACAGATTTTATGAAAGAGCAGATTGTTTTGGCCATGGTGGTTCTTTTCATATGAATCCAACAAAACATTGACACTAAATGTTTTATATTTAATGTTGTTAACATTACTGAATATTGGCTACATGCTTCCATACACTGATTGCAATAATGCATTATCAAAAGGTCGTATCAATTGCAAGTGATGTTTGATCAATTAGCCTATTAACCAGGAAGTTATAAGTACTACAGTCTACAGCTCTCCATTTATAATATAAGAAGTTGACTTTGAAGATCTGTAGGCCTACTGATTGCCATGAATAGCGCTTGAACTGCAGCATCAATGCACATCATAGTTAGCCTGGGTGTTCCCATCCTGCCTTGCGTGGTGATTTCATTCACGCTGCTTAGGCAGTCTGGAAACTACCGCCCTAATTTTTGCCTGAGATAGGAGACAAATAACACAACGGGGGGAAAGCACAGACGCATTTGATAGTATCCATGGCGGCCAATGAACGGATCTGGGCATTTTTCAAAATATGAGAAAATTAACGTCTGGTTGCCAGACTACGTCTCATTTGAGAATTAAGAAAACTTCAAGCAATTCTCACTAACTGTACAAAACTGTAGGTAAACCATCATGAAATGCTCTCACACAAATAGGCCTCCAACAGTGCAACAGCTACTCTTTGCCAAGAATCTAAGGCCAGACACACTGGAGTCTTTCCCCAACTGATAAGCGTGGGGGGATCTCTGGCAACAGGCTGTTTGATGGATTGTGAACAGAGCTAGTATAAATCTACCTCCAATCTTGGCTAGCTGCTAGCACACATGCCATTAGCAATATTGATGCATTGGGTGGCTTCTGGAGGGCTCTGACAACCAACTGGAGTGCATTCCAGAGCAGCCAGGGTGGACTGTGGGTGGAACTCCAAAACGTCTGACCTCTTTTCACTGTCTTATATCGGACCTTATCTGGCAAAACAAAACAGTGTCAGTGCAGAGATTGCTATTATTAAGTGGCATGGTAGTGTCTTTGGAAAAATTGTTTTCTTGAGAGACAGGGTGTGTTGGCTTTCTCGCTTGAATGGCAAGTGAATGAAAATCATGTAGGCCTAATCTCTTGCATCAACCATTATGTCTGTTGTAGATATCATCCAAGACACTCCTGAAAGTAGCTAGCTGAGTTACAACTGGTAATACCTGTCTTTGTGTAACATGTTATACCCTTGTCAACAGGGGTAGCTGTGATGAAAATATCACTTAATTGTCTAAAGGTTTGAAGTGGAATTTTAATCCCTAATGAAAAGATCAGATAAATGACTTTCACGTGTGCATTCACTATGTTAAGGTCAGATGTTAAATTCACATTCTTACACGAATGAAGTGACAGTTACTGTACCTTGAGGGCACCTCACCTTGATGTTGACTGTCTTAATAGCTTCAGGCCAACATGAAATCAATCTTACACACACTGTGACTTCAGCATGATAAATAGCTGACAATTGTCCTGTCAAATCAACAGGTCATCTGTCAAAATATCACTTCCGTTGCTCGTGCAATTCTCCTGAATTATTGTCTGTTAAAAAAAAAAAGTCTCCTCATTAGGCTTGGCATTGTGCAAATGCCAGAAGGGTGTGGACAAGATGTATTTGAAAGATATTTATTTATTCAGATGGTACTAGCCTATCTGTTTCAGGAGAATCTGAGAAATCTCAAGGTGTTTCCCCTGTATTGATGTCTCACAAAATTCTTCTCAGGACATGTAATGGGTGAAGAATTGCCATGTGACATCTTATGACAACTCTGGGGAAACATATCTGGAATTTAAATAGCCTGGTACAGTACATACTGTTGTCTTTAGAGGGAGGACTATTGAGAGCTTTAATTGACGCTGTCATTGTAAATAGAGTATACTAATGTTGTATTATAGAGACTCAACTAGCATAACCATGAACAGCTTAAAGTGGCAGAGCAGGCCTACTCCTCCTTTGAAGGTACTTCCTCCAGGCAGTGGAGTATATCGCAATCAAAATGTCTTCTGCGTCTGACAACACATGAGGGAACACTGGTTATCGTTTCTCACAGACTTAATGTTTTTTTGAAGACTAAGAACCATGTCCGCCCAGTGAAGTCAGCTTACAAACATCTCAGCACTGAATTATCTTGCAATGGAGCATGAGGGCCCTTTTGTTTCTAATCTTTTTATCAAGGTGTGCGACTTGTCCTTTAATAGCCCACATATTTCACTGGTAGCACTGTCTGCTATGGTGCATCTTCATTATTATCAGATTCTAGGGGTGCATATCTATCATGCTTATGTGTGTGTGTGTGGGATGTTTTGAAAAGTGCTGAAAGCATCACTGGGTTTTACACAATGGGGTACATTTGTGAGAAAAATAAATGTTCCATGCAAGCAGCACATTTTTGTCTGCAATAAAAATGAATTCCTTTAAATTGTCATTAGAATAAGTTGTGGTCCCCTGAAACATCACCCATCATGCTCAGGGTCTCTTCACACAAGCTACGACTGGTCTAGCTCTGTGACTAAGCGCTCCTTCTGGATAAAAGGTAAATAAAAAAACAGGATTTATGTTTAAGGTAGTTTAGGCTACCTTAATTCTCTAGCTTTGAATAACTAGAGGTTCCGATTCAAGATACAGAAAAATATGATTTTATTGTTTATAACATACAGGCAAAAAAATACCCTGAAAACACTCAAATTGTCCGTTATTAAGTCTTGATCACCATACGGCTCCCCTCCACACACCGTTTAAAACAAATCCATTCAAATCATAGCCATACGGCCTGTATGGTTGGTGTGGATAGGATTTGTAGATAGTTGCCAAAAGTGACGCCCGACGCAAATCCTCTTCCGTGACAGAAAAGGGAAGTCCCTCCGGCTTTTGGTAACAGTCTTTCCCATATTCCGAAACTAGTTGCTTCCGCTTGGTTTTGTATCTACGGTTTTGGAACCATATTTTGACTTGCGTCTCCGTTAGTCTCAGGCTGCTGGCAAGGTGAGCTCTCTCTGGCGCGGATAAATATTTCTGGTGATTAAACTTCTTCTCCAACTCCAAGACTTGCAGGTGTGTGAACGCAGCCCGCGAGCGCTTATGCTTGGCGCTGTCTGATGATGGTGCAGGGCTCGAGCCAGAAGACTCGATGGATTCTACAAGAATACAAGGTGCCGAATGTTAGAATGATGAAGTAGCCTACTCCTCAAGGACAACAACGGAGAACGTTTTGTTGGAAATGGAGCTAATTTAACAGCTTCATCTAGGTGTGCGTCTACAGTTCCAGTCTACAATTAGGCTATAGACTAACCATTCAGTAGCCTAGAAATCTGCTACAGTAAATGTATGGTCTTGGCATATTACCTGTTGTGTCATGTAGTGATGTCCCTGTTCTCAGTTCCAGTGATAGAGGGTTTTCAGTAGTTTGGTCTGTCCCCCATTCAGAACTGTCATCCCGTATGTCACTGCAACTTGAGGCTCGTCGTTTCTCTTCTTTCATTGAGAGGATATCTTCAATGAAAAACGATGTCAGCTGCTTCTCCGACCCTGCCATTTCCGTCGTTTAGATCCCAAATCAGAGCAAAGGAGATGCACCCTAAACGCCAATTCAAAGGAAAGCACTCAGAACATCCCAAGCGAAAGTTACTGGTAAGTCTGTCTCCCTCTTCACTTTCTTCACACAATTTATACAGGTGGTGTTGCCGCCTACCCTGCCCAACTCTGATTGGCTGAGAGTTAAGTGAGTTGAACTGATTACGTCAGTTTCGCGCTGTAGATGCACTAATGATAAAAACAGAGGTTATAAATCATGTCTAGTGATCGGCAATTATCAAGTCTCGCGACTTATACGTCATTTAGAAATGACTTTGAAACAATAGATGAATGGAAATCATATGGGGCAACTAGGCTAATAAAGAAAAACTATAGATTCATAATTCTGAACGAAAGACTGTATTAGCCCACCTTTTCAGTGTGGGGACAAAAAAAAACCCTTTTTTATTAGACCTCAGATGTGTTAGTTATTTGTGTTGTCTTTTCCTAATAGATGCATGTATTTATTTTAATGTTTTGAATGATTTAAATGTGTAGGTTATTTTTATTTGCCGTTTTCAGTGTAAATGCAATTAACACACATCTTATTAGTGCCTTTGGCACAATGTGTTGTAAATGACACCGCAAGTGAGCAGCTTTGCTCCCCCTCCCTGCATTGGCCCTTATCCTCAGCTCGTGAAACGGGGAGATTTATTATGCAACTGGATATCTGTATTATGCACTGACAGGGGCCTGGGTGTCAGGGCAAGGCAGAGGGGCCATGTGTCTGCCTGCTGCAGGCTTGTAGCCTTCTCAGGTCAGGCAGGCAGGCAAGCAGGCAGGCAGGCAAGCGGGTGGGTGGGTGGGTGGCCCCTCACCATGGGGCTAATGTGTTCTGCACATTGGGGCAGGCTCTTTGGCTGACACCCACGTTGCCGCTGCGGCTGTTTGTTTGTCGTGCTCCCCCGTGTCTCTGGTTGACCTCGGAGCGCTCGGGACAGGACAGGACTAGGGGGGGAAAGTGTTGGGAGAGGGAGGAGTAGCGCCGTCTCCCAGGAGAGCCGAGATTCCGGTTTGGAATAACAAGGAGGCAAGGAAGACAAACAGGGGTATTGTTTGCGTCCCTGACCCTCACACACACACACACACACACAGACAGACAGACAGACAGACAGACAGACAGACAGACACCGTACACACACACACACACACACACACACACACACACACACTTATGCCGGGCTTGTCCGACTGTCTTGGTGTGATTATGTGGCTTTTTTTTTTAAACGATAGAAGAGCCTCTCCAGCTTGTCTCTTTAAGTGTATGCTCTTGGGAAAAGAAGAAGCTTCGATAAGATATAGACTCTCGAACAAACCAGAAAATATGTTTACCTTATAAAATATTTGTAATATATTGTGGTGGTTCATTGGTCATGTAGTACTGCATACAATATCTCCAGTGTATTACAGGATAGAATAGAACAGAATAGGATGACATAAACCCAGCATGGGATTGAGGGTTTCATCCTCCATGCAGGTGAAACAGGGATACCGTGCGGTATTTTTTGTGTAATCCTAAGTACAGCCATTGAACTGAGAAGTGAGTACACATCAACATTTTTGTGCGGGTTTACTTCATTCTAAGTCTTATATTGTTGTCATGTAAACATTGTATTTAAGATTTTTAAGATAATGTTCACATTGAATTCCCTTCCTGCCTCCCCCCACGTGTGTGTGTGTGTGTGTGTGTGTGTGTGCGTGTGTATGTGTGTGTGTGTACGTGTGTGTGCGTGTGTGCATGCACGTGGGCGTGTGTGTGTATATGTACCTGCATAAAAGTGCCTTCATTCATAATGTCTTTGATCAGGTCTTTTTCCTGTTTTGTGTCTCTTTTCCGATTCCTATCTTAATTTTAGGCGAGCATAGTAACTCCATTCATTGAAACTGCCCTTTGCCATGTGAACTGTGAGACAAGTACGCCCAAATGGAATAACATCATTCACTCATAGTTGACCGTGTTCTTCTGTCTCTGGTTACCTCATGCCCTGCGCCCTAACGCAGTAACTCTGACACCCCAGACTTTGGAGGTGCCACCACCAGATGTGGGCTAGTTAGGGTATGACCCCGTGACCCAGGAAGTCATATGTCTCGCCCTGTACATGGCCCACACTAGTGTCATTTGTTTTTGTTGGATGGGTTTATCTGGTTACCTTGTTTGTCTTTCGTGTTCTCCCTGCATTCTCCTTCCTACATGGTCTTCAACACTCCTCCAGGTTGATTAATACAAGTGGACTGCGAGGATGCTTTAAGTAGACTTTAAATATTTTTTTTTTTAATTAGTTTTGTAATCAGTTGGTCACTTTTTTCATATTGAGCTGTGGCAGGAAATGTCAAATTACATTTGACATGTTTCAGCTACAGTTGTAACGCCGTACTCCAAAAGGTATACCTCCTCCCCACCTCCGACTGGGTTGGATGATGATGGCAGTAGGCTACCAGTATTGAAGCTCCCTCTACTGGGGAACATACTGTAGTCACTATTACCATTATCACTGTCTGTGACATTGGCATTTAGGTAGAGCCATTTTCTTGCACACATTGTCACCTTGGCTTGACATGCTTTGTTGTGAATTATACGTTTATTTAACAGGAAACTCATGTAATTACATAAACAAGTCCATATTTTTGTATTCTGGGTTAATGTGTTCTAGTTCAGTAAAAAAAAATCCTATTGATGTACAAGGACTGTGCTTTAACACACAGATGATTGGTCTTTTCATTTGCAGAGACACCCATTCCACTTAGCAACTGTAAAGTAAGCTCTGCAAACAGTCACAACAATGTGAGTCGTGGTGTTGAAGGGAGTTGCTTTTACACATCAGCAGTATTGTGGTAACTGCAGTTGTTAGGCAGGAGCGAAAATATTATTTCAGATGGGGGTTTGAATTGGTGAGAGATCAAACAAGCCTCTGCTGACGCCTGCCCAACCTTTGTGAGCTCAGAGAGAGAGACATCTTTGGTTGTGATGGGGTGTAGTTTATGTTGGCTCAAGGTGCTTCACACACACCTGCCAGGTGAGGTTTGAACAGGTGAGCTCTTCACTGACATGGAGAGCCACGCTCCAGTTTTCTTTCTCTTCTTGAGAGCTGCTCACATGGACAGTGTGATTTCTGAAGAGGTTCGATGGGCTCTTTACTGATCCACTCAGCAGCTGCAGAGATATTAGTCACTATGAGAGGCACCGTTACCACTGGTTAGGTTGCTGTACATGACTTATACTTTTGTCATGTTTTCATGATTGCAATGTTTTTATCCTACATCTGATTGTATGCCTTCATTTCATCAAGCATAATTCTATTTGATTGGTCGTTTGGTGTGTTTTAATCTCTACAGAAAATGGTTGAAGTTAATATTGCTAACCAGCAGAGGGGGCCAGTGGACTATAATTTCATTTCGTGGCTGGACCTCATGGCTGAATGTGGAGCTCTTTTCATTTTGTCCTGTCCTATCATCATGTGATATTCACATGGCTAAAACAGCATGTTAAACTGTATGCTGTATGCACTTATTTTTGTATTGTCCTGCTTCGAATATGAGTATCGTATCTGTCAGGCCTCTGCCTGTTTTGTGTCTCAATTGACATTGATCATTTGTTTTGGTCTCCCTGTGTTTAAATCCTCCCCTCTCTCTTCTAGCCTTTCGGTCCGATCTGACAGCGAGCAGCAGGCTTCAGGCAAGCTGCCCTGTGCAGGTAAGTGAGTGTTTGACAGTTTGGTGTTCAATCAAACTGGTTAGGGCAGAAATGTTGCTGCACTCTCAGGCTGGAGGTTGACAGGGTGACTGACAGTACAAACATCGCCTTTCAAACTGGCTTAAACCTTGGATAAATAGCCCATGGTGTGTTCCGTGCATTTCTTTATTCTTAGTAGTCTTAGTGGATACGAAACGTAACATTTTTTCCATAATGCATGATTGCGATCAAACACAGGTGGATAGTCTGAAAGCAACTTCTAAATCTCATACATCAATGAAATACACCTAATCCTGCATTCTGCACTTGCTACCAACTTAACATCAAAAACAAAGATTTGTAGGATTTGTTTTGATGTTGTAACCACATTTCATACAGTTGATTTACATCACTCCTAAACCAGCTGATAAATGTTTTTCCTCCCTGCATGCTGAAAAAAGAACAACTTACTGCAAGAGCACTTACTGGAGTGCACTCTACCCTCTAACCTATGTTCATTTTTAAAAACCCAGTCAGTAGACTGGTTTGAACTGGTGGCATAGGATTTAAAATTCTGGCAAAGCCCCTTTCCTGCTAACAGTGTGTAAGACTGCAATCTTACACAACTCGTAAAATACTATAAACACAAGAATTCTGGGTAAATAAAGTAGTGCACACAATACATCATTGTAATTGAAGTCGTTAAAAAAGGCTACAAGTTTTCCTTTTACTCAACTGAGTTCAAGATTGTTGTTGCCAGGAGACAAGCGGTTGTTTATAAGATGGCCGACAGTTGAGTGATGTGCTATAAGTGTGGACGGATGTGTAGATGTAAGCTTTGTTGGGGGAAGGTTTTGCTTTATTTCACAGAGAGATGTCCTAAACCAATCTCCAACTAATGCAAGTACAGACAACAGTGCTTAACAGCCTGCTTTGAATAGACTTTGCAAGCAAGGCAGTTGCAGTTTTTGCCACAGCGTTGAAAAATGTATTGTCTTTGCATAAGACACTGTTGTTGACATCATGCCAGTAGTTCTGCTCTTTTAAAATCTTAAGCCTCACGAGTTTTGGCAGTAAAACAGGTTTGAACTCTTGTTCAAAAAACTTTAATTCATCAAATCATCTAGACAAAATTGTTAACATTGACAAACAATAAGGATGAATGAATATCTACAAACAATGTCCAGAGACATAAAATATTTGTGTCCTAACATAAGAATCCTCCTCATCATTCTTAATCTTCCTACTTTAAATTTGTTAACTTGTTTGTTTAGTGAAAATTCAAATAACTGTAGAGACACATCATCAAACATTTTGGAATCTGCAGGGATAGCTATATTGCAATTGATGGGGGTGATCAAGGTTTTCGCTTCGCTTACCTGCGGCTATTGACTCACACATTTCAGCTGTGACAGGGACCTCTTTGAGGAGTGCATATGAGTAGGTAGCACGGAAGAAGCTGTAATCATGACTAAATTGCTCTAGGTGTTATTTCTGTCTGTTCAAAGGAGGACTTTGTAACTCATATTTCATACAATTGAAAAGAAAAGCATATTTGCGGTGTACAATTCTTGTGTTCACTCTTTGTTGTTTGTTGTTACTCAAATTGCAGATTTGATAAAGAAATCATCTCGAAAGATACGTACACGTCTTGGTTTGGTATATTTACAAAAAAACAACATTTTTAATTTCTGAATTGCAGTGTTTAATGAACAACGTCACTATCAAGAATACACTTTCACACACACGCACACACACACACACACACACACACACACACACACACACACACACACACACACACACCGAGATTGGAAATGCATTTTTTAACCACACACTTCACCATTCAATTTAAGGAACAATGTCACTATCAAGAATACACTTTCACACACACACACACACACACACACACACACACCGAGATTGGAAATGCATTTTTTAGCCACACACTTCACCATTCTATCACACACACACACACACACACACACACACACGCACACACGCACACGCACACACTCACAGACTGATTATGCAGCTTCCTTAAGCTTGGCTCATCTCTGATAGGTAAGTGCCTGGCTGATATCATCTCTTCCTCCGGTGTCGCCTTGTGGCACACGTCGAGTGTTGCCGCAAGAAGCCGAGCTTCCGACACTCACTCGGCTTATCAGATCCTCTCAAGTGGCCCAGGACTCCACACTGTCTGCAGCTAAGTGCAGCTCCCAGTTAGAGAGCAATGCCTTATCTCCCTCCTAAGACATTGCTATGAGCTAATATTCCTTCGGTTATCTCCGCGACCCTGCCCATCTTCCTGGTCCCTTATCCTATAGGGCTTTCACTATGGCAAGAGTAGAGTTTGCAGACATATCACCTCCATCAGTTGACAGGAATGCTTGATAATCATCTCTTGTGGTCAGTAGCTCAAATGGACTATAATGGTCATTTAACACATTTAATGAATATTTGTAATAGTTTCCGCCGCCTACCGCAGTGGTCAAGTGAGATGCTGTTGATTTCACATGCAGGGAGGGTTTATTGCCTCCACCAAGGAGGTTATGTTTTTATCTGGGTTTGTTTGTTTTTTTTCAGTTTGTTAGCAAGATAACTCAAAAAGTTATGGATGGATTTCAATGACATTTTCAGGAATGGTCTGAAATGACACATTAAATGAAAATGAAACCATTACATTTTTGGGAGTGCTCCGGATCACCGTCTGCGCTTATGTTTTCGCTTGGCGGAGGTCTGCACTCTCCGAGTGCTTTTCTAGTTTAAAATTGTGTCACTCAGTGGTGTTTTGTTGAATGCAAAGTAGACCTATGTAATGTCACTCAGAGATGTAGTATGTTATATATATATATACAGTATATATATATATGTATATATATATAATATGTATATTATATATATATATAATGTAGTAGAACCTATTTCTTCCTGAACAACTAACTTGTGTGATGGAGGGAGCATATATTCTGTTATACCTTATGTGTTTCAGATATTTAGAGGCCTTTCTTAAATGAAAACTATAAATATAGAATCAATAAAGTAACCAAAACAAAGGCTGTTTTATTGACTATATTACTGAAAATATACAATACAAATGTGAAAAAGTTTAACTTCCTATAATAATACGAATCTAATAATAATAATAATGATAGTAAGAATATTAATACTCATTCCAACGCTGTTATAATATAACACTCAATTTACTTAGTCAGTCAGTTGTACTTGTACTGTGTTGTATGTAGGTTATCTATCTATCTGGCCTACCCCTAACTAGGGGAGATGAGCTGGACTAGGGCTCTTGTTCGACTGAAAGACACGCTGCAGAGTAGAGACGCGCTGTCTGCTGCTTTATTTACCCTACTCAGCGGTCCAGGATGAGACAGGATCTGCCATCTTATCTAAATCTGATTGAGTCAGTCACAGCTATTGTTTAGCTTGTTTGGTCCCTGGAACAATCATTAACACCCCATTTGATTTCCATTAAGATTTTAAAACGGGGAAGGTATGTGCAGCCTGTATCTCCTGTTTTGTTATATAATTACCATATTTAGACTCGTAAACTCTCTGCAGAATATCCTTACGAACGTAATTCAATGAAGGTGTCCTTTGCAAAATGTAGAACATTGAGAAAACATATTAAGCACATCCTTTGCCACGTTTGTCAAATTTTATTACGAAATTAATGCTTTTATACCGTTTATTAGGACGGACATTTTCTTAAAAATGTTTATCAAAAGAAAATGAAAAAAAAGTATATATTTTAGTTGACAATAACAATTAATATTTTATTTGTTCGGGTGGTATTTAAAATAACCAATTGCCTACAAATAAATCATATCTGATCGAACGAGGCAGGTGACGAAATGGCCAGGCGGGCCCTTACATATAAATGGCTGGAAATACAAATGTAATAATTAACAAAACAACAATACATTATGAGTCAAAATGAATAGGCATTGCCTACTCATGAGGTCGGTGTTCGGGTAAGGTTGGTACAGTGTTTCACTGCAACCTTAACATTTATGTCCATTGCGAAGCTAATAGTAGGCTATGGTGTTAATGTTGCGCCTCTCTCACCATGCCCTGATGCCCGGGAGGGAACTTTGAAAGGGTCCTTGCTGGCTCATGGGCCCTTCTGTATGGCTCATTCCCAGGCTAAGGTCAGTAATAGGACTTTGCGCAGTATTCACCAAAGGCGACACACCTGCGTAGTTGCAGCTGTACGGATTGTTGCCGTAGCCACTGTAGTAAGTGTTGTACGTATATGAGCCCATTGTAACATTGTATGGTGTCGCATGCGTTGCGCCAAGACAGGGCTTTCCGTCTCGCACTAATACTGGCACCGCCACCCTTCTAGGAGGTAACGGGTGGCCGGCCAACTCCAGTGTTTTGTCTTGCCTCTGTCTTTTGCACTTGTACCGTCTGTTCTGGAACCAGATTTTTACTTGGGTAGAGGTGAGCTTCAGCAGGGTGGCCAGGTGGTCCCGTTCTGGCGCGGAGAGGTAGCGCTGCTGGTTGAAGCGCCGCTCGAGCTCCAGCACCTGCGTCTGAGAGAACAGCACGCGCGGCTTCCGGCGCAGCCTCTGCTTTGGCCTGCCGTCCTCCCTCCTGACTTTGCCATTCAAAATGTCGTTACCACATGCGCCTGCGAAAAATAGAAAGTACAAACAACGTTTTAGACAAACAGAGAATTAGACATATAAATGCGTGTCATGTATAGGCCTATATCTGTTTTCTCGAATCCAACCAAGCAAACTGAGCCAACAATAGCCAACAATTTACTCCGAAAGCATATACTTGTTATCCTATTTGACTGGCAAAACGGTATGCCTCATGTTCAATTGCCTGGCTTGATTTGACGCGGGTGTTGAAATCGGTAACTTATTAATAGTTTTATTGTAAGGGGGCGTTGTAGAGGGGCCATTTGAATAACGCCACACTGATAGTCCTCTAAAATAAACAAGCTTCAACGACGCAACTTGAGGAAGCTTTATTCCTCAGTGTTATGAACTTATGATGACTGTTATGAATTGTCCATTTTAATTAATGCCATATGTTAGGACTGAGGTAGGCTAATATCATGTAGATAAATATATGTTCTCTAGACACATCGAATGCATAACTAGCTTTCTTGTAAGACCCAAGCTGTGTTCCAACCTGTGTGGAAGGTTAGAAAGCTCACCTGAGTCTTCAATTAGATCAGCCTCATCCTCTGTCGGGGAACCACAGCCTCGGAGCATGTCATCATCTGAGTTCATTCCGCATCTCGGCTGTTCACCGGCGGTAAAGTTAGGCTTGTCTGGGCTGTACAGTAAATCCAGACTTCGGCTGAGCGCGTTGTGCATACACTGGAGAGACTGCATCGGAGGGACATCTAGTTCGGGCAAGGTCGCTTGCTGATTGAAAACATAGTTCTGCTGTTGCTCCAGCTTTAATATATCCTTCACCGAGAACGGCGTTGAAGTCACCGGGCAGGGAAGCATCACTTGTTGATCCAAAGGACTGCCAGCGACGTCTCCAAATCAGATGTACGTAAACTCAAGACACTTCAGTAAATAAAAAATCCAATCGTATTTATTCCAACCCCGTATCCGAGATGTCTTGTTAATATGCTTTTCCTCATGTAGTAGGATAAATTGCAGTTGCGTGCCAGCGGCTCTCTGCCAGGCGCGTCTCCCTGTGCTTCCTCGAACCTTCACCACCCCTAGTCAAACGCATGGCGTGAAGCAAGCTCTTATCGCGCCCGAGACCACTCCCTTTTCTGTGCTTCAAAGGCTCAACAACAATCATATTAGTCAGTGGTCATCATTTCGCCAACGAAGTTTTGCTAATCTGTTGGAATATGAGTAGCCTATGGAATTAACTCGAAATATAGGATACTGGCATTAGGAAAACAAGCATTTAATAATATATTCAATATGATATGCACATCTTGACCTAAAGTCCATTTTAATCTAGAAACCGTTTCTATCCAACTATCTTTCTATTTGCTAGCTTCTGAATTGTCTCTAAATGCATGGACATATCTTCATATGATATGATAATATAGGTCTATTTATCGGAATAAATCCAGTTGCGTAAACAGAATGAAGGTGTGCGAATGTCTAATATTATTTACTGAATTTGTTTCACAAACCGTGAACTTTTGGTAGTTTTATTTCTGTAATAAACTCTTGAAAAAGGTGCTATATAGCTTGTATGCTTCATATAGGCCTATGACACCCCTAAATGGTTCTTTAAAGCCGGCATGGTTCTATATAGCACCCAAAGAACCCAACAGCCTACAACTTCTTTCGTTAAAGTTCACGACACATTTCTTGTAAGATTGTCCCCTACAACTATCATCCAGCATAATAATAATAATAATAGCACAAACTATTTCAACTCAAAATGGAAAACGACAGGGGGAAAAAAGGAAATGACGCGTATGAATATTTTTCAGCCTCGCCTCCCCAAAATAATTACATCGAAATTATTCATGACAGTCAATGAAGCCTATGTAGCCCTTGATGCAGCCTACTTTTAGGCTTTGCTGTTGAAAGTCTTAGATCTGCTGTGCCATCCTCACTAACCTACTCATTTCAATCGATAATGCACATTCTTGTGCCACACACCCCAAACATCCATGGCCCTGTCTTGTCTGCAGGACGTCGAATTAGTGTCCACATCCCCACGCTTGAGTGCGCCAGCAAGACGAGGTGGATGTTGGCCGAGGTTTACACAAGCTCGGACTTCCAACGGCCTATTAGTGTACACAGGCCACAACAAACAGTAATACTACACCTAATGTTGTGGAGGAGAAGAGGCCGCGGCGCCAGACTGCAATGCTTGGCTGGGGCTGAGAAGATCAGGAGAACGGGGGCGAGCAGGACAACGTCTTTATCCCTCCGTGATGACCCCGCAGACTGCTGCCGGCTGACCTCTGCAATACTTTGACAGGGAGACTAAAGTGCTCATCAGTGGCCTCCAGGTACTCCGAGTGCCGCTCTGTGTCGCCTAGGCTAGCCTATAGATCAGCAGGTTCACCGGTGGATTTCCATTCCGTCAGGATATATTTCAGTGAAATGCGCACGGAATTCTAATGACTCTAGTTAATTGCTTTAAAAAAAAATTAAAAAAAATCTGTGAGCTAACTTCATGAAAATGTTCGCCTATCTGTACGAAGTTGTTTCGCGTGGTTTAGTTTTAGCAATTCTATATTCAGCCCCAAAATAGCATTCAGTATGGAATATTTGCCTTTGCGCTGGCTGTTATTTTAGGTAATCTAAGGTAGGCCCTTCACGCAGAAAACCTACGCATATCAGCCTTGGTTTGGGTTTGACATCACATCGACATCATCTTTGTATGCTCCATGAACCATATTTATTTTCGGAGACTGAATATTCACAGTTCTGCTGGACGTATCTTT